>NW_024609832.1:1347500-1647500 GCF_018296145.1 Oncorhynchus tshawytscha
ATCCCAGAGACCAACCACACTGACTGATAGATGGCCGTGCTATCTGACTAGCAGGCACTAGACGACCATGGAGCTAGCAAGCTGTCATCGTTTTTATTTCGTCAATGCTGTAGTTCCTTACATGTCCAGAGGATGGCGCCTGAGTCCACAGAGTGTAGTAGGGAGAACCGTCAGAACAATAAACACTTGTTGACCTCAAACTGAACACGGGTCTGGTGTTACTTTGTGTTATAGAGCTGTTAATTAAAAGTGGAACTTGCTACCAGTAGAGGATAGAAAGATGGATATAAACACAGGAAGAGACAGAAATGAGTGAGGTAAACACAGAAAGAGACAGACACACACACAGGGTTTACTCAGTGTTAAAGGATGGGGAAGCAGCAGGTTAAAGTTCTTTATTATTATTATTATTCATTTTTATTGACCCATCCCCCCTCTTGGAGGACAAAAGTAACTTTGTTTTACATTTTGGTATTTCAAAAACACATGGAATCATGTTGTAACCAAAAAGTTGTTCAACAAATGTTGTTGTTTTTTAGATTTTTCAAAGTAGCCACCCTTTGCCTTGTTGACAGCTGTGCACACTCTTGGCATTCTCTCAACCAGCTTCACCTGGAATGCTTTTCCAACAGTCTTGAAGAAATTCCCACATATGCTAAGCACTTGCTGGCTTCTTTTCCTTTACTCTGCGGTCCAACTCATCCCAAATCATCTCAATTGGGTTGAGGTCAGGTGATTGTGGAGGCCAGGTCATCTGATGCAGCACTCCATCACTCTACTTCTTGGTCAAATAGCCCTTACACAGCCTGGAGGTTTGTTGGGTCATTGTCCTGTTGAAAAACAAATGATAGTCCCACTAAGTGCAAACCAGATGAGATGGCGTATCGCTGCAGAATTCTGTGGTAGCCATGCTGGTTAAGGGTGCCTTGAATTCTAAATAAATCACAGACAGTGTCACCAGCAAAACACCCCCACACCATCACACCTCCTCCTCCACGCTTCAGGGTGGGAACCACACATGCAGAGATCACCCGTTCACCTACTCTGCGTCTCCTAAAGACACAGCAATTGGAACCAAAAATATCAAATTTGGACTCATCAGACCAAAGTACAAATTTCCACAAGTCTAATGTCCATTCGTCTTGTTTCTTGGCCCAAGCAAGTCTCTTGTCCTTAGTCTCTTGTCCTTCAGTAGTGGTTTCCTTGCAATTCGACCATGAAGGCCTGATTCATGCAGTCTCCTCTGAACAGTTGATGTTGAGATGTGTCTGTTACTTGAACTCTAAGAAGCATTTATTTGGGCTGCCATTTCTGAGGCTGGTAACTCCAATGAACTTATCCTCTGCAGCAGAGGTAACTCTGGGTCTTCCTTTCCTGTGGCGGTCCTCACGAGAGCCAGTTTCATCATAGCGCTTGAGGGTTTTTAAGACTGTACTTGAAGAAACTTTCAAAGTTTTGAAGTTTTCCGCATTGACTGACCTTCATGTCTTAAAATAACGATGGACTGTTGTTTCTCTTTGCTTATTTGAGCTGTTCTTGCCATAATATGGACTTGGTCTTTTACCAAATGTCTTCTGTATACCACCCCTACCTTGTCACAACACAACTGATTGGCTCAAACGCATTAAGGAAAGAAATTCCACAAATGAACTTTTAACAAGGCACACCTGTTAATTGAAATTAATTCCATGTGACTACCTCATGAAGCTGGTTAAGAGAATGCCAAGAGTGTGCAAAGCTGTCATCAAGGCAAACGGTGGCTACTTTGAGTAATCTCAAATATAAAATATATTTGGATTTGTTTAGCACTTTTTTGGTTACTACATGATTCCATGTCTGTTATTTCATAGTTTTGATGTCTTCACTATTATTCTACAATGTAGAACATAGTAAAAATATAGAAAAATCCTTGAATGAGTAGGTGTGTCCAAACTGTTAACTGGTACTGTACATTTTACAAACATTTTACACACATGTTACTTTAATACAAAGTAGTTACAAAGATATCATTTTTTATGTACACATTACATTTTGGATATATATTACTCAGACATCTCCTGTGTACATTTGATGTATATAGTGTACCCATCATGAGCGTTTTAATCACAGCCCTCAGATTCTCTCAGCCCATCCCACCTATCTCTGTCGACCCCCCTCGTTTCATTTCCAAGTGCCAAATATTTTGAAACTGTGCTGTGACGTCTTACATTCATTTCTAAATGATAGCATAGTATGCACAGATTGTAAATTAAAGATGAGCAAAATCTAATTAGCTGAGATTGTTGTATGTCCCATTTACACTCAGTGGCCAGTTTATTAGGTACACCCATCTAGTACCAGGTCAGACCGACCTTTGCCTCCAGAACAGCCTGGATTCTCAGGGGAATGGATTCTCAGGGGAATGGATTCTCCAAGGTGTGGCGTCCAAATGTTGCTCATTTGGTATCAAGGGACCCAATGTGTGCCAGGAAAACATTCCCCACACCATTAAACCACTGCCACCAGCCTGTACCGTTGACACCAGCCTGTACAGTTGACACCAGCCTGTACAGTTGACACCAGCCTGTACAGTTGACACCAGCCTGTACCGTTGACACCAGCCTGTACCGTTGACACCAGCCTGTACCGTTGACACCAGCCTGTACCGTTGACACCAGCCTGTACAGTTGACACCAGCCTGTACAGTTGACACCAGCCTGTACCGTTGACACCAGCCTGTACAGTTGATACCAGCCTGTACAGTTGACGCCAGCCTGTACCGTTGACACCAGCCTGTACCGTTGACACCAGCCTGTACAGTTGATGCCAGCCTGTACCGTTGACACCAGCCTGTACAGTTGACACCAGCCTGTACCGTTGACACCAGCCTGTACAGTTGACGCCAGCCTGTACAGTTAACACCAGCCTGTATCGTTGACACCAGCCTGTACCGTTGACACCAGCCTGTACACTTGACACCAGCCTGTACAGTTGACACCAGCCTGTACCGTTGACACCAGCCTGTACAGTTGACACCAGCCTGTACCGTTGACACCAGCCTGTACAGTTAACACCAGCCTGTACAGTTGACACCAGCCTGTACAGTTGACACCAGCCTGTACCGTTGACACCAGCCTGTACAGTTGACACCAGCCTGTACCGTTGACACCAGCCTGTACAGTTGACACCAGCCTGTACCGTTGACACCAGCCTGTACAGTTAACACCAGCCTGTACAGTTGACACCAGCCTGTACCGTTGACACCAGCCTGTACAGTTGACACCAGCCTGTACCGTTGACACCAGCCTGTACCGTTGACACCAGCCTGTACAGTTGACACCAGCCTGTACCGTTGACACCAGCCTGTACAGTTGACACCAGCCTGTACAGTTGACACCAGCCTGTACAGTTGACACCAGCCTGTACCGTTGACACCAGCCTGTACAGTTGACACCAGCCTGTACAGTTGACACCAGCCTGTACCGTTGACACCAGGCAGGATGGGTCCATAGACTCATATGCTGCTTACGCCAAATCCTGACTCTGCCATCAGCATGACGCAACAGGAACCGGGATTCATCATACCAGGCAGTGTTTTTCCAGACCTCTATTATCCAGTGTTGGTGATCTCGTGCCCACTGGAGCTGCTGCTTCTTGTTTTTAGCTGATAGGAGTGGGTCCCGGTGTGGACGTCTGCTGCAGTAGCCCATCCGTGACAAGGACCGACAAAGTGTGCATTCCGAGATGTCGTTCTGCGCACCACTGTTGTACTGCGGTGTGATTCACCTGTTTGTGACCCGCCTGTTGGCTTTCACAATTCTTACCCTTCTCCTTCGACCTCTCATCAACCAGCTGTTCTCGCCCACAGGACTGCCGCTGACTGGATGTGTTTTGTTTGATGCACCATTCTCTGTAAACCCTAGACTCTGTCCTGCTTGAAAAGCCCGAGGATGACGGACGTTTCTGAGATACTGGAACCGGCGCTCTTGGCACTGACGATCACACCATGCTCAAAGTCGCGTAGGTCACTCGTTTTGCTCGATCGAACAATACAGTAACTGAATGCCTTGATGCCTGTCTGCCTGCTTTATACAGCAAGCCATGGCCACTTAACTCACTGTCTGTAGGACCGAACCATTTTCGTGAACGGGGTGGTGTACCTAATAAACTGGCCTCTGTCTGTTGGTGTCAAGAATTTTGTATAATCATTTAAAATGAAATACTGGACGTGTTTAATTAAGCGTGTTTTGTGTATCAGTTCATACACCATGTGCCATGGAATCGGTACATCAAAAATCTATTCCGTGGTTAAAGTGTTAATGGCAGTATGATGGTCTGTATTGTTCCCTGAGGACATAGGGTTGAGGAGGTGAATAATGTATAGCGCAGAGGAGGAGAGAGAGGGGAGGAGAGGGAGAGGAGGAGAGGGAGAGGAGGACAGGGTGATGAAGCAGAAGTGATTCAGAGGAATACAGCGAGTCTCCCAGGGATCGGAAAGCATATCCACTTTAAAAAGCTCTCTCTGAACCTCTCAATTTATCTACCTATCTCTCTCTCTCTCTCTCTCTCTGTTTCTAACCCTCTAAAATGTATCTACCTATCTCTCTCTCTCTCTCTGTTTCTAAACCTCTCTATTTATCTACATGTCAATCTCTGTTTCTAAACCTCTCTATGTATCTACCTATCTCTCTCTGTTTCTAAACCTCTCTATGTATCTACCTATCTCTCTCTGTTTCTAAACCTCTCTATGTATCTACCTATCTCTCTCTCTCTGTTTCCAAACCTCTCTATTTATCTACCTATCTCTCTCTGTTTCTAAACCTCTCTATTTATCTACCTATCTCTCTCTGTTTCTAAACCTCTCTATTTATCTACCTATCTCTCTCTGTTTCTAAACCTCTCTATTTATCTACCTATCTCTCTCTCTCTGTTTCTAAACCTCTCTATTTATCTACCTATCTCTCTCTGTTTCTAAACCTCTCTATTTATCTACCTATCTCTCTCTGTTTCTAAACCTCTCTATTTATCTACCTATCTCTCTCTGTTTCTAAACCTCTCTATTTATCTACCTATCTCTCTCTGTTTCTAAACCTCTCTATTTATCTACCTATCTCTCTCTGTTTCTAAACCTCTCTATTTATCTACATGTCAATCTCTGTTTCTAAACCTCTCTATGTATCTACCTATCTCTCTCTGTTTCTAAACCTCTCTATTTATCTACCTATCTCTCTCTGTTTCTAAACCTCTCTATTTATCTACCTATCTCTCTCTGTTTCTAAACCTCTCTATGTATCTACCTATCTCTCTCTGTTTCTAAACCTCTCTATGTATCTACCTATCTCTCTCTCTCTGTTTCCAAACCTCCCTATCTCTCTCTCTCTCTGTTTCCAAACCTCCCTATCTCTCTCTCTCTCTCTCTCTCTGTTTCTAAAACTCTCTATTTATCTACCTATCTCTCTCTGTTTCTAAACCTCTCTATTTATCTACCTATCTCTCTCTGTTTCTAAACCTCTCTATTTATCTACCTATGTCTCTCTCTGTTTCTAAACCTCTCTATTTATCTACCTATCTCTCTCTCTGTTTCTAAACCTCTCTATTTATCGACCTATCTCTCTCTGTTTCTAAACCTCTCTATTTATCTACCTATCTCTCTGTTTCTAAACCTCTCTATTTATCGACCTATGCCTCTGTTTCTAAACCTCTCTATTTATCTACCTATCTCTCTCTCTTTTTCCAAACCTCTCTATTTCTCTCTCTCTCTCTCTGTTTCTAAACCTCTCTATTTCTCTCTCTCTCTCTCTCTATTTCTAAACCTCTCTATTTTCTCTATCTCTCTCTGTTTCTAAACCTCCTCTCTATCTCTCTCTCTTTTCTCTCTCTGTTTCTAAACCTCTCTATTTTTATCTACCTCTCTCTCTCTCTGTTTCTAAACCTCTCTTTCTCTCTCTCTCTCTGTTTCTCTCTCTTTTCTCTCTCTCTCTCTGTTTCTAAACCTCTCTCTGTTTTCTCTCTCTCTCTCTGTTTCTAAACCTCTCTATTTATCTCTCTCTCTCTCTCTCTGTTTCTAAACCTCTCTACCTCTCTCTCTCTCTGTTTCTAAACCTCTCTATTTCTCTCTCTCTCTCTCTCTCTGTTTCTAAACCTCTCTGTTTTCTCTCTCTCTCTCTCTCTCTCTGTTTCTAAACCTCTCTATTTATCTACCTATCTCTCTCTCTGTTTCGAAACCTCTCTATTTATCGACCTATGCCTCTGTTTCTAAACCTCTCTATTTATCTACCTATCTCTCTCTCTGTTTCCAAACCTCTCTATTTATCTACCTATCTCTCTCTGTTTCTAAACCTCTCTATGTATCTACCTATCTCTCTCTCTGTTTCTAAATCTCTCTATTTATCTACCTATCTCTCTCTCTGTTTCCAAACCTCTCTATTTATCTACCTATCTCTCTCTGTTTCTAAACCTCTCTATTTATCTACCTATCTCTCTCTCTGTTTCTAAACCTCTCTATTTATCTACCTATCTCTCTCTCTGTTTCTAAACCTCTCTATTTATCTCTATCTCTCTCTCTGTTTCTAAACCTCTCTATTTATCTCTCTCTCTCTCTCTGTTTCTAAACCTCTCTGTTTCTAAACCTCTCTCTTGTTTCTAAACCTCTGTTTCTATCTACCTCTCTCTCTCTCTGTTTCTAAAACCTCTCTATTTCTCTTTTCTCTCTCTATTTATCTCTCTCTCTCTGTTTCTAAACCTCTCTATTTATCTACCTATCTCTCTCTCTGTTTCTAAACCTCTCTATTTATCGACCTATCTCTCTCTGTTTCTAAACCTCTCTATTTATCTACCTATCTCTCTCTGTTTCTAAACCTCTCTATTTATCTACCTATCTCTCTCTGTTTCTAAACCTCTCTATTTATCTACCTATCTCTCTCTCTGTTTCTAAACCTCTCTATTTATCTACCTACCTTTCTCTCTCTCTCTGTTTCTAAACCTCTCTATTTATTTATCTACCTACCTCTCTCTCTGTTTCTAAACCTCTCTATTTATCTACCTCTCTCTGTTTCTCAACCTCTCTATTTATCTACCTATCTCTCTGTTTCTAAACCTCTCTATTTATCTACCTATCTCTCTCTGTTTCTAAACCTCTCTATTTATCTTATCTACTCTATCTCTCTCTCTCTCTGTTTCTAAACCTCTCTATTTATCTACCTATCTCTCTGTTTCTAAACCTCTATTTATCTACCTATCTCTCTCTCTGTTTCTAAACCTCTCTATTTATCTACCTATCTCTCTCTGTTTCTAAACCTCTCTATTTATCTACCTCTCTGTTTCTAAACCTCTCTATTTATCTACCTATCTCTCTCTGTTTCTAAACCTCTCTATTTATCTACCTATCTAAACCTCTCTATTTATCTACCTATCTCTCTCTCTGTTTCTAAACCTCTCTATTTCTAAACCTCTCTATTTCTCTCTCTCTCTCTATTTCTAAACCTCTCTATTTATCTACCTATCTCTCTCTCTTTTTCTAAACCTCTCTATTTCTCTCTCTCTCTCTCTCTCTCTCTCTCTATTTCTAAACCTCTCTATTTATCTACCTATCTCTCTCTCTTTTTCTAAACCTCTCTCTCTCTCTCTCTCTGTGTTTCTAAACCTCTCTGTTAATCTACATTGCTATATACAGTTGAAGTCAGAAGTTTACATCTTCACAAGGTCCTTTAGTGTTTTTCTGGGATTGATTTGCACTTTTTGCACCAAAGTACGTTCATCTCTAGGAGACAGAACACGTCTCCTTCCTGAGCGGTATGACGGCTGTGTGGCCCCATGGTGTTTATACTTGCGTACTATTGTTTGTACAGATGAACGTGGTACCTTTACCTCTATTACCTCTCTCTCTCTCCCTATATACCTCTATTAATCTACCTCTCTCTCCCTCTATACCTCTATTAATCTACCTCTCACTCACTCCCTCTATATCTCTATTAATCTACCTCTCTCTCTCTCCGTCTATACCTCTATTAATCTACCTCTCTCTCTCCCTCTATACCTCTATTAATCTACCTCTCTCTCCCTCTATATCTCTATTAATCTACCTCTCTCTCCGTCTATACCTCTATTAATCTACCTCTCTCTCAAGCTATACCTCTATTTATCTACCTCTCTGTATACCTCTCTATTTATCTACCTCTCTGTATATCTCTATTTATCTACCTCTGTATACCTCTATTTATCTACCTCTCTGTATACCTCTGTTTATCTACCTCTCTGTATACCTCTCTATTTATACCTCTCTCTCTCCCTTTTTCTATCTATCTACCTCTCCATCTACCTTTTTCTCCATCTTACTAATTCTCATTGTATCTCTGTCTCTCTACATTGTATCTCTTTTAAAAATGATCCTCCCATCTCTCGCTTTCTCATGTTTTGTCACATTCAGTCTCCTACTCCTTCTGTTTCACTCACCCTCCTGCTTTCCGTCTCTATTTTTCCTCTCTTCACATCTCTCTTGTACTTTTTCTGTCGTCATCTCTCTCTCTCTCTACACTTTTCATTGGATGGAATCTGATATAAGGCCTCTTTCACCAATCTTTTTATCGACCCTCTCTCTCTGTCACACACACACACTTTTACTGCCTTGTTGACCACTGAGAGAGACCACTCAACACAGTCCCTTCTGACCCAGTCCAGCCAAATTACAAGACCAGAAGACGGAGGGAAGAGGAGAGAGAGATGGGAGAGAAGGGAGAGGAAATGGGGAGGGGGTAGAGGGTAGAGGGTAAAGGAGAGAGAGGGAGGCGGGAGGGAAGCAAATGCAAATAAAAGAGGGGAGGAAATAGAGAGCAGAAAAGAGTGGAAGAAGGTTGAACAGGGCAGTGGGTGAAGGGGAGAGCGATAGGAAGAAGGGAGCAAAGAGGAGAAAGTAGAGGAGGGAGGTATTGGGGAGAGACAGAAGATTGAGGAAGAGAAGAGAGAGGGACAGGAGAGAGATAAAAGGACACTGGTTTCCCCAACATCAATCCCACTGCACCTAAAGTGATGATGTTCCAACAGAGCCCCATCATTATTCTAGAAGCCCTATGTCCCGGGGGAGAACCCTTCTGTGTTTCAGTGCTTGATTGACATTCCATTTGTCCCATGAAAGGTGACTGTCTACCCCTCATTTGGGTATAACACTACAAATAGAAATATATCTATATTTGTATATTATTCTGCTCTGGCTTTACATGCTATTCACAAAAACATACATCACTTCGAGAGGATGACAATGTGTTTTACATCTGACAACGAACAAGATGTTATTTCTTCCTGTGAGACTCAGTTTCAAGAAGACAGTTTTTTCTAATGAAATTAACAAAACCAAATGATGTTATTCCAAATAAAACAATACAGAAGACACATTTATTTCATATCTGTGTTTACATATATTATGTTTACATATCTTGCATTACTCATCTCATATGTATAGAGTGGGGCAAAAAAAGTATTTATTCAGCCACCAATTGTGCAAGTTCTCCCACTTAAAAAGATGAGAGAGGCCTGTAATTTTCATCATAGGTACACTTCAACTATGACAGACAAAATGAGAAAACAAATCCAGAAAATCACATTGTAGGATTTTTTATGAATTTATTGTAACGGCGTTCGTCTGTTGAAGGAGAGTCGGACCAAAACCTACTAAAACCCCCAATACCACAACACAACACAAAATAACCCCATGTCACACCCTGGCCTGACCAAATAATTATATAAACACAAAATACTAAGACCAGGGCGTGACAGAACCCCCCCCAAGGTGCGGACTCCCGGCCGCACACTAAAACCCATAGGGGAGGGTCCGGGTGGGCGTCTGTCCACGGTGGCGGCTCCGGCTCGGGACGTGGACCCCACTCCAACCAAGTCTTAGTCCCCCTGTAACGCGTCCTTTGATTGGCGACCCTCGCCGCCGACCTAGGCCTAATAACCCTCACCAAGGACCCCACTGGATTGAGGGGCAGCTCGGGACTGAGGTAGAAGCTCGGGACTGAGGGGAAGCTCGGGACTGAGGGGAAGCTCGGGACTGAGGGGAAGCTCGGGACTGAGGGGAAGCTCAGCATAGAGGGGAAGCCCAGTACTGAGAGGAAGCCCAGTACTGAGAGGAAGCCCAGTACTGAGAGGAAGCCCAGTACTGAGAGGAAACTCAGGCAGGTAGTAGGCTCTGGCAGATCCTGGCTGACTGGCGGATCTGGAAGATCATGGCTGACTGGCAGATCTGGAAGATCATGGCTGACTGGCAGATCTGGAAGATCATGGCTGACTGGCAGATCTGGAAGATCATGGCTGACTGGCAGATCTGGAAGATCATGGCTGACTGGCAGATCTGGAAGAGTCTGGCTGACCGGCAGATCTGGAAGAGTCTGGCTGACCGGCAGATCTGAAAGAGTCTGGCTGACCGGCAGATCTGTAAGAGTCTGGCTGACCGGCAGATCTGGAAGAGTCTGGCTGACTGGCGGATCTAGCTGCTCTGGCTGCTCCATGCAGACTGGCAGCTCTGGCTGCTCCATGCAGACTGGCAGTTCTTGCTGCTCCATGCAGACTGGCAGCTCTGGCTGCTCCATGCAGACTGGCAGCTCTGGCTGCTCCATGCAGACTGGCAGCTCTGGCTGCTCCATGCAGACTGGCAGCTCTGGCTGCTCCATGCAGACTGGCAGCTCTGGCTGCACCATGCAGACTGGCAGCTCCATGCAGACTGACAGGCTCCAGCAGCTCAGGCTGCGCTGAACAGGCAGGAGACTCCGGCAGCGCTGGAGAGAAGGAAGGCTCTGGCTGCGCTAAACAGGCGGGAGACTCCGACAGCGCAGGAGAGGAGGAAAACGCTGGCTGCGCTGAACAGGCGGGAGGCTCCGACAGCGCTAGAGGGAAGGAAGGCTCTGGCTCGCTGAACAGGCGGGAGGCTCCGGCAGCGCTGTAGAGGAGGAAGGCTCTGGCTGCGCTGAACAGGCGGGGCGCACTGAAGGCCTGGTGCGTGGTGCTGGCACTGGGTAGAGGACATGCACAGGAAGCCTGGTGCGGGGAGCTGCCACCAGAGGACTGGTGTGTGGAGGTGGCACTGGATGGACCGGACCGTGAAGGTGTACTGGAGAGCCTGAGAGCAGGACTGGCACAGGACGTGCAAGGCTAGGTAGGTACACAGGAGGCCTAGTGCGTGAGGCTGGCACACTCTTCACCAGCTGACTAACACGCACCTCAGGACGAGTATGGAGCGCTGACCCAGGTGCCATCAAATCCCTGACACGCTCCGTCGGACGAATATCATATCTAAAGCACCAAACTAGCAACTCCCTCATAACTCTCTCCTCCACTTTCCCCATTAACTCCTTCACAGTCTCTGCTTCACTCACCTCCAACACCGGCTCTGGTCTCCTCCTTGGCTCCTCACGATAAACAGGGAGAGTTGGCTCAGGTCTGACTCCTGACTCTGCCACCCTCTCCCTGAGCCCCCCCCCCAAGAAATGTTTGGGGCTGACTTTCGGGTTTCCTTGCCAACCGTGTTCCCTCGTATCGTCGGCTCCTCTCTCCGGCTGCCTCTGCTCTCCTAAGTGCCTCCACCTGTTCCCATGGAAGGCGATCTCTTCCAGCCAGTATCTCCTCCCAAGTGTAACAACCTTTGCCATCCAAAACGTCTTCCCATGTCCATTCCTCCTTTCGCTGATTCTGCTGTCTCTGTAACGGCGTTCGTCTGTTGAAGGAGAGTCGGACCAAAATGCAGCGCGGTGGTTACTCATGTTCTTTAATGAAAAAATAGCGATACATGAAAAAACTAAATAAATACAAAAACAACAAACGAAACGTGAAAACCTAATTACAGCCTATCTGGTGAACACTACACAGAGACAGGAACAATCACCCACAAACACACAGTGAAACCCCGGCTACCTAAATATGGTTCCCAATCAGAGACAACGAGAATCACCTGACTCTGATTGAGAACCTCAGGCAGCCATAGACTATGCTAGACACCCCTACTCAGCCACAATCCTAATACCTACTAAAACCCCCTATACCACAACACAACACAAAATAACCCCATGTCACACCCTGGCCTGACCAAATAATTATATAAACACAAAATACTAAGACCAGGGCGTGACATTTATTTGCAAATTATGGTGGAAAATAAATATTTGGTCACCTACAAACAAGCAAGATAATGTTGAGACTGGTGTTTTGCGGGTACTATTTAATGAAGCTGCCAGTTGAGGACTTGTGAGGCGTCTGTTTCTCAAACTAGACACTCTAATGTACTTGTCCTCTTGCTCAGATGTGCACCGGGGCCACCCACTCCTCTTTTTATTTTAGTAGAAACAGTTTGCGCTGTTCTGTGAAGGGAGTCGTACACAGCGTTGTACGAGATCTTTAGTTTCTTGACAAATTATCGCATGGAATAGCCTTCATTTCTCAGAACAAGAATAGACTGACGAGTTTCAGAAGAAAGTTCTTTGTTTCTGGCCATTTTGAGCCTGTAATCGAACCCACAGATGCTGAGGCTCCAGATACTCAACTCGTCTAAAAGCCAGTTTTATTGCTTCTTTAATCAGAACAACAGTGTTCAGCTGTGCTAACATAATTGCAAAAGGGTTTTCTAATGGTCAATTAGCCTTTTAAAATGATAAACTTGGATTAGCTAACACAATGTGCCATTGGAACACAGGAGGGATGGTTGCTGATATTGGGCCTCTGTACTGCTATGTAGATATTCCATTAAAAATCAGCCGTTTCCAGCTACAATAGTAATTTACGACATTAACAATGTCCACACTGTAGTTCTGATCAATTTGATGTTATTTTAATGGACAAAAAATATGATTCGCGTGCAAAAACAAGGACATTTCTAAGTGACCCCAAACTTTTGAATGGTAGTGTAGATGGTATACATGTACATTACTACTACAGATACCTGAGAATATCTGTTAGACTGTGATTACTGTAATTCATTCATAATCTACTCAACAGGAAACACTTCCCCTTTTCTCCTCTCTGCATACTGAACTATAATACAGTGGGAAGGGTGTGGAGTTCATGTGAGAGAGGGAAAGGCATCACAGCAGGTCCCCCCCCCCCACACACACACACACACACACAGACACACACACACGCACGCATGCACACACACACACACACACACACAGTCACACACACACACACAGACACACACACACACAGACACACATACACACACACACACACAGACACACACACATACACTCACACACACAAACACACACGGTAATGTGAGAGAAGAAAGCATTATGGTAGATAAATGCAGAAAGGGGGAAAACTCTAATCACAACTTCCTTCAATCACTATACGGTACGGAAGGCACATTTGAATATTTCCTACCTGAAAGTACGAATACTATACAATTTTAATCATTCTTTAACATGTAGATGATTTTTTCGTCTCTCAGGTTTTTTTGTTTTTTTTTCATAAAAGAATGGGAGAAGAGGTATAACTGGTAATGTCTTTGGCAGAGGGGAGAGAAACATGGTTTAAATGTCTCTGATGAAGAATCACTTATAGAACAATGAGAGATGGCTGGAGATTGCTGAGAGAGAGAGAGAGAGAGAGAGAGAGAGAGAGAGAGAGAGAGAGAGGAGAGAGAGAGAGAGAGAGAGAGAGAGAGAGAGAGAGAGAGAGAGAGAGAGGAGAGAGAGAGAGAGAGAGAGAGAGAGAGAGAGAGAGAGAGAGAGAGAGAGAGAGAGAGAGAGAAGTACTTTATGAAGGTAGAACGATGGAGGAAAGTATAGTTCACCTCTAAGCATTTGATCTGCTCTCAGCGTCTTCTTATATGATGGAACAAAATGATACAATACAGTAGTACTGCAATACAGTAGAATACAATACAACACAGTACAGTACAATACAATGGAACAGAACAAAATATCAAATAGATTAGAACAGAAAAATATATAATATAATTGAATATTGGTTATGTATTTTGTCCATATCTACTAAATGGATTATCAAATTCCTCTACTTCATTTCTACTTCTTACCTCATTTCATTCTGAAGGGGGCAGGCCTGGTGAGAGAGGAGGGGAGAGGAGGAAGGGAGAGGAGGAAGGGGAGAGGAGGAGGGGAGAGGAGGAAGGGAGAGGAGGAAGGGAGAGGAGGAAGGGAGAGGAGGAAGGGAGAGGAGGAAGGGAAAGGAGGAAGAAAAATAAATAGCTCATCTTTTATTCTCTTTCTCTGTCTTTTATTCACTGTCTTTTATTCACTGTCTTTTATTCTCTCTGTCTCTGTCTTTTATTCTCTCTGTCTCTGTCTTTTATTCTCTTTCTCTGTCTTTTATTCACTCTGTCTTTTATTCTCTCTGTCTTTTATTCACTCTGTCTTTTATTCTCTCTGTCTGTCTTTTATTCTCTCTGTCTTTTATTCTCTCTGTCTTTTATTCACTGTCTTTTATTCACTGTCTTTTATTCTCTCTGTCTCTGTCTTTTATTCTCTCTGTCTCTGTCTTTTATTCTCTCTGTCTTTTATTCACTCTGTCTTTTATTCACTCTGTCTTTTATTCACTCTGTCTTTTATTCTCTCTGTCTCTGTCTTTTATTCTCTCTGTCTCTGTCTTTTATTCTCTCTGTCTTTTATTCACTCTGTCTTTTATTCTCTCTGTCTGTCTTTTATTCTCTCTGTCTTTTATTCTCTCTGTCTTTTATTCACTGTCTTTTATTCTCTCTGTCTTTTATTCTCTCTGTCTTTTATTCTCTCTGTCTTTTATTCTCTCTGTCTTTTATTCTCTGTCTTTTATTCTCTCTGTCTTTTATTCTCTCTGTCTTTTATTCTCTGTCTTTTTTTCTGTCTTTTATTCTCTCTGTCTTTTATTCTCTCTGTCTTTTATTCACTGTCTTTTATTCTCTCTGTCTTTTATTCTCTCTGTCTTTTATTCTCTCTGTCTTTTATTCTCTCTGTCTTGTCTTTTATTATTCTCTCTGTCTCTGTCTTTTATTCTCTTGTCTCTGTCTTTTATTCTTTTATTTCTCTGTCTGTCTTTTTTATTCACTCTGTCTTTATTCTCTCTGTCTCTGTCTTTTATTCTCTTCTTTTATTCTCTCTGTCTTTTATTCACTCTTTATTTTATTCACTCTGTCTTTTATTTTCTCTCTCTCTGTCTTTTATTCTCTCTTCTCTGTCTTTTATTCTCTTTCTCTGTCTTTTATTCACTCTGTCTTTTATTCTCTGTCTTTTATTCTCTCTGTCTGTCTCTGTCTTTTATTCTCTCTGTCTCTGTCTTTTATTCTCTTTCTTTTATTCTGTCTTTTATTCTCTCTGTCTTTTATTCTGTCTTTTATTCACTCTGTCTTTTATCTCTGTCTTTTATTCTCTCTGTCTCTGTCTTTTTTTCTCTGTCTTTTATTCTCTCTGTCTTTTATTCTCTCTGTCTCTGTCTTTTATTCTCTCTGTCTTTTATTCTCTGTCTTTTATTCTCTCTGTCTCTGTCTTTTATTCACTCTGTCTTTTATTCACTCTGTCTTTTATTCTCTCTGTCTGTCTTTTATTCTCTCTGTCTCTGTCTTTTATTCTCTTTCTCTGTCTTTTATTCACTCTGTCTTTTATTCTCTCTGTCTCTGTCTTTTATTCTCTTTCTCTGTCTTTTATTCTCTTTCTCTGTCTTTTATTCACTCTGTCTTTTATTCTCTCTGTCTCTGTCTTTTATTCTCTTTCTCTGTCTTTTATTCACTCTGTCTTTTATTCTCTCTGTCTCTGTCTTTTATTCTCTCTGTCTCTGTCTTTTATTCTCTTTCTCTGTCTTTTATTCACTCTGTCTTTTATTCACTCTGTCTCTGTCTTTTATTCTCTTTCTCTGTCTTTTATTCACTCTGTCTTTTATTCACTCTGTCTTTTATTCTCTCTGTCTCTGTCTTTTATTCTCTTTCTCTGTCTTTTATTCTCTTTCTCTGTCTTTTATTCACTCTGTCTTTTATTCTCTCTGTCTCTGTCTTTTATTCTCTCTGTCTCTGTCTTTTATTCTCTTTCTCTGTCTTTTATTCACTCTGTCTTTTATTCACTCTGTCTCTGTCTTTTATTCTCTTTCTCTGTCTTTTATTCACTCTGTCTTTTATTCACTCTGTCTTTTATTCTCTCTGTCTCTGTCTTTTATTCTCTTTCTCTGTCTTTTATTCACTCTGTCTTTTATTCTCTCTGTCTTTTATTCACTCTGTCTTTTATTCTCTCTGTCTCTGTCTTTTATTCTCTCTGTCTCTGTCTTTTATTCTCTTTCTCTGTCTTTTATTCACTCTGTCTTTTATTCACTCTGTCTTTTATTCTCTCTGTCTTTTATTCTGTATTTTATTCTCTCTGTCTCTGTCTTTTATTCTCTCTGTCTCTCTGTCTTTTATTCTCTCTGTCTCTGTCTTTTATTCTCTGTCTCTCTGTCTCTCTCTCTCTGAAGATGATAATACCAAACCTATACTGTTGTAGACTTGAATTAGCCTAACCCACAATCTAACATACTGCATCACACACTGTAATGTCTTAAAGTGCACACTTCCAACCTATACTTCTATACTACGCTTCCATGCTATAATTCCACATTAGCCAGGCTATCAGGAGGTGTTCTCATTCTCCTAATAAGGGCCCTAAAGAAGGGCCCTAAAGAAGGGCCCTAAAGAAGGGAAGGAGTCAGTGAACTAAGCGTACGGTATAAATCCATTGACCTTTCTCATCAATGATGCAGAATAAGTGAACAGAAACATGCTTCCCCTTTTAGCTGCTATGGGAGAGAGGGAGAGAATGAGAGAGAGGGAGAGAATGAGAGAGAGAGGAATGAGAGATGAGAGAGAGGGAGAGAATGAGAGAGAGGGAGAGAATGAGAGAGAGGGAGAGAATGAGAGAGAGGGATGAGAGATGAGAGAGAGGGAGAGAATGAGAGAGAGGGAGAGAATGAGAGAGAGGGATGAGAGATGAGAGAGAGGGAGAGAATGAGAGAGGGAGAGAATGAGAGAGGGATGAGAGATGAGAGAGAGGGAGAGAATGAGAGAGAGGGAGAGAATGAGAGAGAGGGATGAGAGATGAGAGAGAGGGAGAGAATGAGAGAGAGGGATGAGAGGTGAGAGAGGGGGAGAGAATGAGGGGAGAGCGGGAGAGAGAAGAGAGATGGGAGAGAGCAGGAGAGAGATGAGAGAGGGAGGAGAGAGGGAGAGAGAGATGAGAGATGGGGAGAGAATGAGGGGGAGCGGGAGAGAGAAGAGAGATGAGAGATGGGAGAGAGCAGGAGAGAGATGAGAGAGATGAGACAGGGAGGAGAGAGGGAGAGAAAGATGAGAGAGGGGGAGAGGGAGAGAGAGAGAGAGATGGGGAGAGAGCAGGAGAGAGATGAGAGAGAGATGAGAGAGGGGGAGAGGGAGAGAGAGAGAGAGATGAGAGATGGGGAGACAGCAGGAGAGAGATGAGAGAGGGGGAGAGAGGGAGAGAGAGATGAGGGAGGAAGAGAGATGAGAGATGGGGAGAGAGCAGGAAAGAGATGAGAGAGGCAGTGAGAGATGAGAGGGGGAGAGAGAGATGAGCGAGGGGGAGAGAGGGAGAGAGATAAGGGAGAGAGGGAGAGAGATGAGGGAGAGAGAGAGATGAGAGAGCAAGAGAGGGGGGAGAGAGATGAGGTACACATCATCATTAATGCTGTGGATTAGTGATGACAGATACAGTTACAGTATTGTTATATCAGTAATATCTCAAGTCAAGTGTTTTATCAAGGATGAAGTGTTTGGATAGTCTCTGGGGAGAGATGCCATTGATAAGAATTACTCTGATTGTAGGCCTACACACACACACACACACACACACACACACACACACACACACACACACACACACACACACTGCATAATCAATCTAAAGCACAATATGAATAAGCATTTCCCCTTCCAGGGCAACTTTGAATTTATCCGCATCACAACCACTGAGTTGGAAATTATGCCCTCTAAAGATAACAGAAGTGCTTATTGTTTGATTAATTCGTTCAGACCTGGCTATTATAATCTCATCTCCACTGTAACAGCTTGATCAGGAGTCAGGAGGTAATTTCATTGAGGTGACATGTTATCTAAACTACAGGAATAAAAAGCTATTATGCTAATTTCATCTCATAGTCATCAATCATCCGCGATAGAGCTGTCACGTCATTCCGTGTTCCCCCTCTGATGCGGTGTGTGTGTGTGTGTTTCGGAGGGAGGGAGGGAGGGGGAGGGAGGGAGGGAGGGAGGGAGGGAGGGGGGGGCGAATTGAACACATCCTCATTATATTTACCGGGACCCCGGGGCGGTGTGTGCGCTCGTGTGTAAACGGGAGGGAATCTTTGAGTGAGCAGGTCTGTCGTTCACAGACACCGTCTATAACGGTAAGTACAGTAGTCCTAGTATATGAGGTATATAGATATGTTTATTTCCTGTCTTGTAGGCCTATTTCAATTAAATCAGACTTTTCTAAGTTTATTCTGCAAGATTATTTGGATGAATGTAGGCCTACCTTCGGCTTTGTTCTGTTCCCTCATTGAGGAAGAACAACTCCGTGCACAAGGATTTCTGCCATTGTATTTTTGGGGCATAGGCCTATTTTGTTTCATTTAAAACATTTGTATTTCTCCATGAAAGGGGATAAATCGAAGGTTCTAAACTGAATATAAGTTCCTGAAGGAGAGGACCCGTAGGGTGCCTGCGGGAGTCCATGTGACGTCAGAGAGACAGGCGCGTTAAAAGCAGAGAGCGCATCAGGAGTGGCATGGTTGGTTTGTGGATGATAGATCACAACATCACTACCGCTTTGGACTGCAAATGATGCGTTTCACCGCGTCAGATTGACTGGACAGTAAACATATTCATTAATTCAGCGAGTCACCAACTGTCAACCGACTTGGACACCTAAGCCATCCCCAAAAAAACATCCCAAGGGCATTACTGGGAATTGGGGAGAACGGACATTTCCCTAGCTGATGTTTCCCAAATACATCGAAAGAAGAGCTGAAGAAGAGCTGAAGAGGAGCTGAAGAAGAGCTGAAGAAGAGCTGAAGAGGAGCTGAAGAGGAGCTGAAGAGGAGCTGAAGAGGAGCTGAAGCAGACTGTTCATTACAAACCAATATTGGGTGCGGGCACTTTACCCGGGGTGAAAAGCAGTGCGTTTCGGTGTTGGTTTGATTAGGTAAAAGTTACCTTTATTCACAGATCTAAGACAAGCATAACCTCTCCAGATCCCACAATCGGAGGGGAATTGCAAAAGCGACCTTAGATCAACGTCTAGGAGCTACTTAATCCTGATGCACGGATGAGTGACAGTTGGACGTCGTGCTCGATCCTTTGAAGTTTGCCGACATTCACTGATGTTTGATATCATGGCTTACCCGCAGTTAGGATATCCCTACTCACCCACACACCCGGTAAGGCGTCTCTCACTAGAACAAACATCACAGTGTGGTGAAGGAAAACATTGTTTGTTTCTGTTACTATACTGTCTTCGGTTTTGCACATAAATCCTGTAGCCCAACTTTTTGTTTGCTTGACAAAATAACGAATTTATAGATAGCCTTTTTCGTTTTGTGCTCATGCATTGCATATTGGTTATATTCTTCCTGAAGAATCTATTCTTGTATTCGCGCAAGTTCCTCATGAGCACGAGCTCTCTAGCCAACTGCCTCGAGCCTGGCGGAAGGTCTCTCCTGGACTCCGGTGTGATGCCCCCCTCTCCCCAGCCTCTCCGGTGTCCAGTGTACGAGGGCAGGCTGCTCGGCTCCCCGGGCCAGGAGATACCAACCCCGGCTATAGGTCTGGGTGTGTATGGAGCTGGCTATGGAAAGAGCCAGGGGTACTATGGCACCTGCGGAGGCGACGCAACAGCTTTATATGCCAGGGTATGTACTTATCTATAATGAATTTCGTTTATATATATATATATATTTCTTCTTGTTTCACTTAATTCATCATGTCAGCGAAAATTAAAAGCACAGACATTTGCCCAATTCGTACGTACTGGACTGTCCCATATCGGGCTGCCATATCTGTGGTGGGCACGTAGCCTAAAAAAAAACTATGTTTGACAGTCAGGTTTTGAAAGGTTTTCTTAAGTTTTCTCAATCACAATGAAATAATAATGAATAATTAAATATTTTGATTTCATATTTGCAGGGAACATTGGAGTCCAAAGATGGAGCGGCTGCGCATGTGGGGGCCTCTCAAACCCCTGCTTACTATCCGTACGATTACGCATTTGGACAGTATCCATATGACCGATATGGGTATGTCTACTAAACATGCTATCTGTTTCTAAATAACTTGTAATTCTGTTGGAAAACATTTCAACTGTATCTAACCGTGAGAAATGGTGATAACGCATGCGTAATTGTGGCATAAAATAGTTCCATTTACGAACGCATATCTCCTGCACAATGTAATAAGTCAAACCCCTTAGAGTTCCAAGTACAAGGAGGAAAAAGTCAAACATTTGAAAACTCCAGCACATCTTAGATCCAATAAACATAGGATTGAAAATAAAATATTTGGAAGAGTTTCTCTTTCAAATAAACTCCTATTCTGACACCCCTCCCCTCTCCTCCCTTCTCCCAGGTATGGGTCATCAGTGGACAGTGCAGCTGCCCGGAGGAAGAACGCTACCAGGGAGACCACCAGCACTCTGAAGGCCTGGTTGCAGGAACATCAGAAGAACCCGTACCCCACCAAGGGAGAAAAGATCATGCTGGCCATCATCACCAAGATGACACTCACACAGGTAACAACTGGCTCAGTTTGGAGACTGAATATGTTAGTTGGAGCTCTACTGAACTTATTGTTGTGTTCCAGTACATGTCTGATCGAAGAGCACTATGTACTGGTTAATCACAGTGCTCCTCACTTTTTGAGGAGCACTACACTGTAAAGGGGTTGCAGTGACATTGACAGTAACTTACAAGCAGCTCAGTGGCAAGTAAAATTATATATTTCATATTATAAACAGGGTGGTTTGAGCCCTGAATGCTGATTGGCTAAAAGCCGTGGTATATCAGACCGTATCCACGGGTATGACAAAAATAATCTGGTGTTGCCATTTTCAAAGCAGCAGTACCGACAGGGCCAGTAACTTCTCAGCACATTTTTGAATTCCAGTTCAACATTTACCTGCTCTGTCGCCGCCTAACATTGAAGACTACACTCAGAAAAGTCATGCTATTTGTATTTGTGCAATATAATTGACCGTACAATCAAGCACCACTACGCTCGCGCAAGTCACAACTTCTCGAGCACTGCAGACATTGATAGCTAAAATCGAACAGCACGTACGAGTTGTCCTCAAGTAAAAAGAAGCGCCCATCAATCTACTTGCTGAGCTTATTTATTTTAGTGAAAGTAATTTACAAAAGTAAACCTTCAATAGTGAACACACTAGCATTATGCTGGCTACTACTGATAGTCTGCAAAGAGTAAGCTACAAAATACCCTTTAGCATTCCTCTTTCCTGGCCTACTATAGCCAGTTAGATATCTCTTTTGGAACGCAATTGTCTTAAAGGGACCGCATCCTATTTTGAGATGTAAAAACATATTCTCAAAATAACATACTTTAGAAACAAAAATGAATGCAATTATTACAACGTAATGACTTACATTGCTAAATTATATCAAACAGCTTTTAATACGTATCATACTAATCAAATATAGGCCATTAATAGCTGCATATAGAGAGAAAGCATGCAAACCTAGGCCCTGTGTGACCCCAATGCATTTAAAATTACACCATGTCCGGGCCAGTAGAGATTCTGTTTGGGCCAGTAGATTTTGAGCCAAGTTAACATTGGACCCTGTCATAGCCTACGAATAGGACCCAGAGTTATACCTGACCAGGTCATGATATCAGTACAAACTCCAGGCCCAGCAAAGACATGTATGAATTTTGCCTCATCACTTTTGAACCTGTGTTGCAGCCTCTGGGTGCAACAAATATAGTCTCTTACAAGGCACACCTCAAAATATGTTAATGAGCCAGAAACAACAATGCCATGCACCCGCTAGTGGTCCAAACATTTTGGGAGCTCCAAAGACATGGTACGCTACTGTATTCTGTGGGATGGAATTACAGTACCATTTGAAATACAGTAAGTATTTCCCCACCCACAACATTCTCCCACAATGCACCATCATTTACAATATGCTAGAGTATTTTACTCCTGATAATACCCCAAATTACCCTATAAATTACAGTTTTCTGTTACAGTGTCAGCACTGGATACTCACAGGTAAAGATTACATCCCACAGAAATGTCTTCTGCTTTATCCTAAAGACAATTAGAAACACAGGTTGGAGAGGTTGGAGCAGAGGGCAGCCATACTGCAGTGCCCCTGAAGCAGTTTTAGGGGTTAAGTGCCTTGCTCAACGCCACAAAGGCCAGATGGGGAATTGATCAAATATGCAACACTATCTTAATGTGTTTGTTCATTCAGGTGTCCACGTGGTTTGCCAATGCACGGCGGAGGCTGAAGAAGGAGAACAAAGTCACATGGTCACCACGAGCCAATAAGAGCTCTGACGAGAGGGGCTGTGATGATGACAGCGACAGTGCAGAGGGATCACAAGAGGAAGAGCCAATCAAAAGCGAGATAGATGTTGATGGTGAGTGCATGCGTACCATAGATTTATATCATTAACTAGAAGAAGCAATTAAAATGGCGCCTATTAATTTAGATGGAAGTTGCTTTCTATCAGGCTGTCAAGTTTATGATTGTTAAAACATCTATGTATTTTTTGGTTGTAGATTCTGTAACAGCGAGGTGTGTGGACCTACAACAGAGTGATCTGGAGGACTTTGATCTGCTTGAGTCGGATGGTTCTGACTGTGACCCTAAACACCAGTTTCACACCAAGGACACCCCAGTACACACACCACCGGACCACCACCACCACCCCAAAGACCCTTCTACCAGCCCACTCAGACATACCCCAGACACATCCCGACACGGGAACAAGCGGTTGCCACTGTCAGCAGACTGTCCTAAACACACACCAGAGCACAACCGAACAACCAACTCATTCTACACTCAACAGGACCTGCAAAGTACAGAGAGCAGCAAACCTAAAATCTGGTCCATCGCACAAACTGCTGCTATCCAACCTGAATTCCCTGCATGCATGCACACAGCCACCCCCAGCGAGTCTCTCTCCCCAGGTGGGTATCCAACTGAAGTACCCCATCTGAAGGTGGGGGCGGCTGGGCAGCAGGACTCGCCGGTGACTACCCTCAGAGATTGGGTGGACGGGGTCTTCCACGACCCACTGTTCAGACAGAGTTCCTTTAACCCTGTGTTGTCCAAGCCAGCCATGGACAGGGCATGGATTGGGTTAAATAGACAGGTGATGGAAGGCAGAACTCTGGGACAACGTTCTGTTGAACATGTTACCTCGTCTTTGCAGAATGTATAGACTTCTTTACAGAGACTTACAGAGACTTACAGAGACTGCTGTAGAAAGGTATATGAACTCCCTGTGATGGCACATGCTTCCATGCCTTTTTTTGTTTTAGAAAAGTGTCAATACATCCATGTAGGCTACATCAGTGTCAGTAAATAAGTTCTGCATACACTTCAAATTCTTACTACTTTCAGTTTAAAACACAGATGTAAATAAGTGGAAAAGAGGGATTCAATCCCTTTGGACAGAGAAAAGCAATGTAGTAGCCTACTCATTCTTCAGGTAAAATGAACCCCTCAACAGATTAGAAAGTGCTGGAAGGTTTGATCACAAAAACACTGAAAATATGTAGTTTTATGATGTTGGAGTATCACATTAGTCGTTTATTGGAACTTTGTCATTCCTACAGCACCGTGGGAATACCTTAGGGTGAGTAGCCTACTGGCCTACACCGTTTACAGACCTTTTATAATAACCAGATGCATGAGAGCACCATTTTTTTCTCTTAAACGAAATAAAGCATCATATATGTTTTGCTTATGATCACATCTGATATGACTATTTCACACGTGTATACATGTTCTTGCACTAAAGTCCGATTGCAGTTGTTGAGTCACTGAAATAAACAATCGTTTTTTGCAGAATGATGTTCTCTCTTTATGCGTCTGTTTGCTCGTGGCGTTCGCTCTCCATGGTGCTGAAACTGTGTCGCTAAATCATGAAAATATATCATAGCCCACAAATGAAATATAAATAGGTTTATTTTACATTTTTTATTGAACTTAAAATTTCCTCCAAGACGGAATATTTTGCACATATAGTTAGTTCCTCAATGAATGCACATTGGAGATCGAGATATACTGTAGTAGGCTATTTTTCCCTCAGTTTGTGTGTGTGTGTGTATGTTTGTAAAAGAGGGCAAGCTGGGCATCCTTGAGCCGTGACTAATTCCAACACACAGAGGACAGGGCTGCTAAATTGTTAAATCGATGCCACTTCCACCGCGGGCCCAGATATAGCAGCAATCAGTGATGCGTCTCTTTTCATTAGCCGGCTTTTGACTGCATCAACCTGGGACCATGAGCTGCGCATCCACCGCTCTCTAAACGGGTCACTCCATTATAGAATATACTCCATTAGCGAGGAGTTGAGCTGCCTAACACACTTCTTAATCTAATAGCTTTATCTCCACTGACTTCATGCAATATCTCTTCTGATTTGCCAGCTGACGGGTTAGGAGTAGCCTAGGTCTGACATTGTAAGACGATCCATGACATGATGCCGTTCAACCCGAGGGTTGAGGGAGACTTTTCCAAATATTAAGGCTAGAATAATAAGTGGCATGAGAGGGATCGAATGGATGGATACTATTGATACAAATTAGGTACAATTCGATCTGGTAAACATCTTTAAAAAAAAATATATATATATATTCAGTAAAGGCCTACATCATGGACTTATTTTGGTCTTTGAATCACCACACCCATCATATCACTATGTCTTTATAAGATGCTTAATGTCGTTGCATCAAAGACAATTTAGTAAATATATAACATTATAGGCCTACTGGAATAGTTCTCACCCTCTCTTCAACTCAAATCCTACAATATCCCAAAAAGCTTCAGTTGTCAAGAACAATAAATTATTCAACATAACTTCACGAATTTGAGGCTTTATAAAATGTTCCATAAACACTTTCTAAATAAGAGTTAAAGAACAATTAAGCGGTAGGGTCCAGGATGAATAAACTACTTTTCCCTCTCTTCTTTCCTCCTCAGTATTCGGGTTTAGGAAAGATGATAAAGTATTAAACAGAACAGAGCCGAGATCTTCCGAGGCCTTGTATGGAATTAACCATTTCAGTCTAAATAATTCAAGACGAATTCAACCGAGAATTCCATTCTTTTTCTGCTTCATAAATAAATTAGATTTAAGATGATAAATAATGACATCTGGCTTTTCCTGTAAAGTTTACTTTCTTTCTTCAGCGCAATGACTGTAGACATAGTATATCGAACAATCCTGTAGTCTTATTTACATAGAGCTAGCTAAGGATTATAAAGCGGTACAATGAACAATCTCTGAAATAATGCTTGACACACACAAAAAAATTATGTGTCTAAATAGTACCAGATTGAGGTTATTTGGCTTGTAACCATAGCATAAACCCTTTTAATGTAATTTAAAACCCTTTTTTGGAGGTTCAATAAAGAACCATGCTCATAAGGTTCTACCTGGAACCTATATGGTGCTATAAAGAACCCCAAGATTCTATAAAAAATAACCATTCAAAAATGATCTAAATAGCAGCAAAAAAGGGTTCCACTATGGTTACAACCCTTTATGTGGATGTACAGAACCTTTTTTATGGTTCTTTATATAACCTTTATGGAGAATGGTTCTATAAAGAACCCTTCTCAATCTGAAAGGTTCTTTCACAAGACACGTCACTGGCCACAGTCATATATAATATGTAATGGCATACAGTGCTTTCAGAAAGTATTCACTTAACCCACGTTTTGTTGTGTTACAGCCTGAATTCAAAATGGATTCAATATTTGTTTTCTCGCCCATATAAACACAATACCCCATAATGACAAAGTGAAAACATTTTTGGGGAGATTTTTGCAAATGTATAAAAAATGAAATGCAGAAACATCGTATTTACGTAAGTACTCACACCCTTGAGTCAAAACTTTGTAGAAGCACCTTTGGCAGCGATTACAGCTGTGAGTCTTTCTCCGTAAGTCTCTAAGAGCTTTGCACACCTGGATTGTACAATATTTGCACATTTGCACATTATTCTTTTCAATTCTTCAAGCTCTATCAAGTTGGTTGTTAAGCATTGCTAGACAGCCATTTTCTAGTCTTGCCATAGATTTTCAAGCTGATTTGATTCAAAACTGTAACTAGGCCACTCAGAAACATTTAATGTCATCTTGGTAAGCAACTCCATTGTATATTTGGCCTTGTGTTTAAGGTTATTGTCCTGCTGAAAGGTGAATTTGTCTCCCAGTGACTGTTGGAAAGCAGACTGAACCAAGTTTTCCTCTAGGATTTTGCCTGTGCTTAGCTCTATTCCGTTTCTTTTTATCCTAAAAAAAACTCCCTAGTCCTTGCCGATGACAAGCATACCCATAACATGATGCAGCACCACCATGCTTGAAAATATGAAGAGTGGTAGTCAGTAATGTGTTGTGTTGTGTTTGCCCCAAACATAACGCTTTGTATTCAGGACATATTATGTACAGGCTTCCTTTTTATCACTCTGTCATTTAGGTTAGTTATGTGGCAGAACTACAATGTTGTTGATCCATCCTCAGTTTTCTCCTGTCGCAGCCATTAAACTCTAACTGTTTTATAGTCACCATTGGCTTCATGGTGAAATCCCTGAGTTGTTTCCTTCCTCTCCGGCAAGCTGAGTGTGGAAGAACGCCTGTAGCTTTGTAGTGACTGTGTGCATTGATCTAAAGTTGCAATTAATAAATTCACCATGCTCAAGGCAATTTTCAATGTCTGTTTTTTTTTACCCATCTATGAATAGGTGCCCTTCTTTGCGAGGCTTTGGAAAATGTCCCTAGTATTTGTGAGTGAATCTGAGTTTGAAATTCACTGTTCGACTGAGGGACCTTAAAGCGAATTGTATTCTTTCATTTTTTATTAATATCAAACCATTTTAGAAAAACTTAATTCCACTTTAGACATTATGGGGTATTGTGTCTGGGCCAGTGACACAACATCTGAAATGAATCCATTTGAAATGCAGGCTGTAACACAACAAGGTGTGGAAAAGGTAAAGGGGCGTGACTACTTTCTGAAGGTGCTGATAACACAACAAGGTGTGGAAAAGGTAAAGGGGCGTGACTACTTTCTGAAGGTGCTGTAACACAACAAGGTGTGGAAAAGGTAAAGGGGCGTGACTACTTTCTGAAGGTGCTGATAACACAACAAGGTGTGGAAAAGGTAAAGGGGCGTGACTACTTTCTGAAGGTGCTGATAACACAACAAGGTGTGGAAAAGGTAAAGGGGCGTGACTACTTTCTGATGGTGCTGATAACACAACAAGGTGTGGAAAAGGTAAAGGGGCGTGACTACTTTCTGAAGGTGCTGATAACACAACAAGGTGTGGAAAAGGTAAAGGGGCGTGACTACTTTCTGAAGGTGCTGTAACACAACACATTGGATATACTCACTCATGGTGGTACAAAAAGAGCTATGAGAAAACCACGCTACAAAATATTCTAATGAGCTGCCTACCCTTTATTAAAAGTTTCACTAAAAGAGCAAAGAACCCTTTTGTGATCTGTAAATAACCATTGAAAAGCTCAAAAGGGTTATTTGAGTCATTATGGTTCCACATAGAACCATCACCCTTCCTAAAGAAGCTTTGAGTAACCCTCATTTTTTAGTGTATAGGCTACCATTCCACTTTATTCAATCGCAATTTGTGAGATGATAAACTCCCAAACCTGAATGAGAACTCTACCCCAAACCAAGACGCTCAATAATAGGCCTATATCAAAAGGTTCAAAACGAACCACCCCCAAAGTTCAGTGTGCTTATATCATCCATGCCGTTTAGCTCTGAGGTGAGAGGAGATATGAGGGAAAAGATATGAAGAGATGTGAGGGGAGAGGGAGAGTAGGCTTAACGGGACTGGAGTACCTGTTTACACCCTCAGCTGCTGCGGTGACATGGGGCCTCAAGTGCTGGAGAGCACTAGCCTGTCTTGCAGAGCACTGTACTGATGAGTGGCAACTTGTAGGTTTTCTCACTGTGGGTTAAGTTCAATACTGCATGTGTTCCATGTCTCTGTCTGTCCAGTGGAGATGTGTATCTGTTCTCCATCCTCTCTTTGTCCTTTCTCCCTCTTTACCGTCCTCTGACTTTCCTTCCATACCATTCTCTTACCTCTACTGCTAAATTCTTCCCCACTCTCTCCTCCTTGGTCACCTCTCTCCTTCCTCTCTGTCATCTCCTCCTCTCTGTCCTCTCCTCCTCTCTTCTCACCCTCTCTCTTCCACTGCCTCCTACTCTCCCTCTCTCTCAACTTAAACCAGAGAAGCAGTCTAGACACACAAACAATATATCCCACCCTGCCTCGTCTCTCTCACTTCTCCCACACAACACCAAGCTCTATGGGCCAGATAATGCATTAAGCCATAGTGTGTTTAATGCCCCAGTCTGGTAGAGTAGCAGAGACAGGTTGGACCTGATGTTAGCTTGTCTGTTTCACACCACTAAGAAAACAGCCCCACCACAGCACACCCTGTGGGGACGCATCATGCAAACATTTACAGTCAAGCATCTGTCAAATGCCCGACCGGTGAATTTCTTTCTTGCAACATAAAGTCTTCCATTACATTCAGATTTTTGATAGTGGTGGAACCATAGAAATGACTAGAACAGGCAAAGCCCCTCCGACCACAGCAATTTGACAGTTACATATGGGTGGAACTATCCACAACATTAATTTATATATTGTGCATTCTAATAGAAGTCTCCCATAATAAGGTGGAAGCCCTGTTTTTCAGACTTTCTAACTCTGAAGAAGGTCTGTGTAAGGGTGTTTCTGCAGACTCCAGAGGAGGAGGAAGTTCATTTCTCTAGGCTCTAAGAACATTATATTGACTTATCCTAAACACTGTCTACACCTTCAGTCTAACACCTAGCCCACTCAACACCCTCCATCACACACACACACTTGCACCTACGGACACACTTGCACCTACGGACACACGCACCTATGGACACACGCACCTACGGACACACTTGCACACAAACACTTATATAAATACACGCACAAACGCACCCCCCCCCCACCCCTCTCTCTCTCTCCCTCTCTCCAAGACACACTCCCCCCACCCCTCTCTCTCTCCCTCTCTCCAAGACACACTCCCCCCCCACCCCCTCTCTCTCTCTCCCTCTCTCCAAAACACACTCCCCCACCCCTCTCTCTCTCTCCTCTCTCCAAGACACACTCCCCCCACCCCCCTCTCTCTCTCCCTCTCTCCAAGACACACTCCCCCCCCCCTCTCTCTCTCCCTCTCTCCAAGACACACTCCCCCCACCCTTCTCTCTCTCTCCCTCTCTCCAAGACACACTCCCCCCACCCCTCTCTCTCTCTCCCTCTCTCCAAGACACACTCCCCCACCCCTCTCTCTCCTCCCTCTCTCCAAGACACACTCCCCCCACCCCTCTCTCTCTCTCTCCAAGACACACTCCCCCCACCCCTCTCTCTCTCTCCCTCTCTTCAAGACACACTCCCCCCACCCCTCTCTCTCTCTCCCTCTCTCCAAGACACACTCCCCCCACCCCTCTCTCTCTCTCCCTCTCTCCAAGACACACTCCCCCCACCCCTCTCTCTCTCTCCCTCTCTCCAAGACACACTCCCCCCCCCCCCCTCTCTCTCTCCCTCTCTCCAAGACACACTCCCCCCACCCCTCTCTCTCTCTCCCTCTCTCCAAGACACACTCCCCCCACCCCTCTCTCTCTCTCCCTCTCTCCAAGACACACTCCCCCCACCCCTCTCTCTCTCCCTCTCTCCAAGACACACTCCCCCCACCCCTCTCTCTCTCTCCCTCTCTCCAAGACACACTCCCCCCACCCCCTCTCTCTCTCCCTCTCTCCAAGACACAATCCCCCCACCCCTCTCTCTCTCTCCCTCTCTCCAAGACACACACCACGGCCACACCATTCTCTCCTGTGTCCTGTCACACACACTCAGGTCTTTTGAGGCTATCAGAGTGCTGAGAGCTAACTCTCTCCCTAGACTGTCACGTCACCCCCCTTGGCGGAGGTGTCTGCTTCCCCCAGCTACCCTCTCTGTTCCTGGCACTAGAACATGTCATATCGTCTCAATGGTAAAGGTCAAGACGTCTGTACTCTGTTACTTCAGCTGAGTAGGAGGAAGCCCCTCCAACACACTGATCTAAGGTCAGCTATGATTTTTATACCCTTAATAGTAAAGGTTAGGATTGAAGGATGATGAGCTGATCCTAGATCTGTGTCTATGGGCATTTTAGATCCAGAGTGACTTTAGAGAAGTGAAGGTTAGATAATTGGCTAAAGAGAGATCAGGGGTAGCTCCTTAGTAAGGCTGGAGGCTCAGTAATGTGACAGATCTTAGAGGTACAATCTTTTAATGGGGCAATTATACAGTGAGAATTGTTATTTTATGTTGAGGGAGAATACAGTGATTATAGTGTGTGTGTGTGTGTGTGTGTGTGTGTGTGTGTGTGTGTGTGTGTGTGTGTGTGTGTGTGTGTGTGTGTGTGTGTGTGTGTGTGTGTGTGTTTTCTCTTCCTGTAATAAGTGATCTGACAGCATGCACCCATCTTAGACAATGAACATAAGCTTAATTGCACATCGGACTAAAATAATTTTGAATCTGAAGAGTTTGATGACAGTTTTAAATTATAGCCACAGTTTCCTCACAGCATTGCATCTCTATATCTATTAGGTGGTCCGTATTTTAGAGGGATGAATAATTGAAAAAGCGCTGTTTTATTCAACACAATTCATATGCTCAGTTTCATCTGAAAATTTTGCTCAGAGCAATGCCCCAGCCAGCCAAGAGCCTGCAACCTATACACACACACACACACACACACACGCACACACACACACACACACACACACACACACACACACACACACACACACACACACACACACACACGCACGCACGCACACCTCTTAACCAACCAGTGTGTGTGTCTCACTAAAACCTCCACGCCTTTCAACCTCTCAACTCCCTAACCCTGACCGAACATCCTTTCTAACAATGGCCTCTTCTTCTCTCTTTCAATCACCCATCCCTGGTCTGACTATGAATGAGTCTTACCCTCTTACCATCGCATCAAACCTTCTCTTCCTGTGTCACCAGGACCAATTATATCAGCTTGGATGCTTTCCTTCCAACCTGAGCGCCATGGTGTGGAAAACGCTGTTCCAATGGCTGCCTGCATCGCCAGCCCGGGACAGGACAGGATAGCTCTAGCACTGCCTGTCTGTATCTGTAGCCCAGCCCTACTACACCCTGCCTAGGCCAATTTGGCATGCAGGTCTATGGAGAATATGGCTGCTGAAATATATATATCATCTTTTTCAAACATGTATTGTTCCGCGCGGCTGTTCCCTATCAGACTGGAGCTCCCCTGACATCTTCCAGGGGTGGCAGAGCGCAGCGTGGGGAGTGGGAGTGAGGAGGGGGTGGGGTGCGAGAGTATGTGTAAGGGGGGATTGGGAGTGGAAGGGTGGATGAATGCAGGATGAGTCCTATAAGGATCTCCCTGGTCCCTGTGAAGAGGGCCTATAGGAGAAAACTGAGGATGGATCAACATTTTAGATACTACACAAAACTAACTTAAATGACAGAGTGGAAAGAAGGAAGCTTGTACAGAATAAAAAATATTCCAAAACATGCATCGTTACTGCAAAACAAGTGGCAAAGAAATTAACTTTTTGTCCTTGTGATGATCGTCCTATGATCTCCTTGTGATGATCGTCCAATGATCTCCTTGTGATGATCGTCCTATGATCTCCTTGTGATGATCGTCCTATGATCTCTGTCATGATGTTGGCCTGGAGGTAGGTTTATGACAGTCATAAATACCTCTTCCCCCCTTTTCCTCTCTCTACCCTACTGATGTTATATTTGCAAACCCCTTTGGTTAACATAGAGATTCTGGGAACATCAGAAGGTGGGGGGAAATGAACTATATTCTGGTAATCCGACCAATTGAACATATGCGGGGACTTAATTAATATTATGTCAATTCGGTTGTCATCTGAGACATTCTCATCAATGATAAGATTACATAAACTCTACAGTGGAAAGTCTACACATCAGAGTTATCGGATTCACATGGAATTGTTGTTCAATTTAAATGTTTGAATTTGAAATTATTCGTGATGGGATGAAATGTGTTTATAGCTTCTAAAATGTGAGATTTGGGTTTTCATAAGATAGGGCTCTGCTCAATCAGTGGCCCGCCCCTGTGAAGGGACATGGGCTATAAAACTTTTCAAACACGCCCTCCTCTCCCTTCCTATATAAAGCCTTGACGACAATACAACCTCCTGTTCCGAGGATGTGAGGACGACGGTCTGATGTCAGAATGGTTCAGATAATAACTACAGAACGAAGCCAACATCAGCGTGAGCTTTGGTTGCAAATGGTATGAACTTTGAACTCTTATTCACTACAGAAGTGATACCTCCTAGCCGTTGAGTTAGCAACCGCAGCTGCAAATGCAGGTTAGGAAGGAACAGACAGAGTATCCCATCTACCACACAACGAGAAAATATAACGTATCTAATTTACCAGCAGAGTCATTCTTCAAAGGACAAAGGACTCGGTTGGGCAACACGGCCTTCCATCTACCACCAACCTACCGAAGCACAGCTCAAAGTAAATGTTTATTGCATTTTCCTTTTCCAAATGGCTGGTAATTTAGAATGCATAAGATACTGTATTTACGATAGCACAGCTTCGCCCTTTGTTCCTCAGTCTTCCCGCTCTTTCACTCAAACCCAGCCCCTTTTCTTTTGTGTAACCAGCTGTCATTTCTGTTCCGCCCGCTAGGGACGTTTTCCTTTATGACGTCATTTGTAATCAAGTTATGATTTAATTATGTGTATGTGTAATTCTGTGTGATTAGTTAGGTATTTAGTAAATAAATAATTCAACCCAATTTTGTATTGCTGGTTCAACTTGTTAGCCAGGGTTTGTGCAGATAACCAAGAATTTACAACTTTCAGATGAGACTGAATTAAGATGACGATTAATATTGACTGCTATTGATGTAAAATATTACTAGGTCTTTAAGAGTTTATTCGGAAGATAACAGCTCTATAAATATTATTTTGTGGTGCCCGACTCTCTAGTTAATTACATTTACGTGATTAGCTCAATCAGGTAATATTAATTACGGAGAAATTATTTTATAGAATAGCATGTCATATCACTAATCCGGCATAGCCAAAGACACGACATCTCTTTTTGTGATGATCGTCCTATGATCTCCTTGTGACGATCGTCCTATGATCTCTTTGCGATGATCGTCCTATGATCTCCTTGTGATGATCGCCTATGATCTCCTTGTGATGATCGTCCTATGATCTCCTTGTGATGATCGTCCTATGATCTCCTTGTGATGATCGCCTATGATCTCCTTGTGATGATCGTCCTATGATCTCCTTGTGATGATCGTCCTATGATCTCCTTGTGATGATCGTCCTATGATCTCATTGTGATGATCGCCCTATGATCCCTGTCACATTATCTAAAGACATGTCTTATATTAATAATCAGACATGGCAAAGGAGTAATGGTTTAGCGATGTCCTTTTGGTAAATTATTACCTGGCATTTCCTCATTGATTGTAGAGGGTTATCTGTTAATTATCTGGTCAGAGCATTGACAGGCAATGGGATGCATTCAAGAGCGCATGGTTTAATTAGTGTACAGTATTTTGGAAGTTTCTTATCCCCGGATGGACATACATGTTCATATCCCAGATTGTATTTATGCTAAAAGCATGGTTGCACCGTTATTGACATATGCGCTTAAGGTTATTTATGTGTGAAGCATCTGAAAAAGTTTAGATGTTAATTCATGCAGCTTAATGTTAATTGAACAGGCTTTGAAAGGGCTTCTTCCCATTTGTCAAATGCATGATGGGTATTGGTATTTCTGTTTGAGAGACAGACAGGGTAAGGATGGCATGCTGCTAGGTTAACAGACAATTAGTGAGCTTGGGTTTTCTTTTGAGTTTATTAGGCCTCTTTGTTCATCGTCCAGTTTGTTTTTGTAAATACTTGTACAGTCGCCAGCTATATTAATTCTTTATCTGCTAATAAAAAGCCTCACTTTTGGAAGAAACAACACATCATCCTCGTATGCCTCCACACTGTTCCAATCCGACTGCATGGTCAACCTCACAGTCATGAATACAAAGTGTTATGTTTGGGGCAAATCCAATACATTACAGAGTATCTCCATTAGTTTAAGCATAGTGGTGGCTGCATCATGTTATTGGTATGCTTGTAATTGTTAAGGACATGAGTTTTTCAGGATACAATCCTAGAGGAAAACCTGTCCCAGTCTGCTTTCCACAAGACGTGGGAGATTAATTCACCTTCCCTCAGGACAATAACCTAAAACACAAGGCCAAATCTACACTGGAGTTGATTACCAAGAAGACGGGGAAAGTTCCTGAGTGGCTGAGTTAGAGTTTAGACTTACAGTACCAGTCAAAAGTTTGGACACACCTACTTATTCAAGGGTTTTCTTTATTTTTACTATTCTAATAATAGTGAAGACATCGAAACTATGAAATAACACATATGGAAATATGTAGTAAGCAAAAAAGTGTTAAACAAATCAAAATCTATTTTGGATTTTGGATTCTTCAAAGTAGCCACCCTTTGCCTTGATGACAGCTTTGCACACTCTTGGCATTCTCTCAACCAGCTTCACCTGGAATACTTTTCCAACAGCCTTGAAGGTGTTCCCATATATTCTGAGCACTTGTTGTCTGCTTTTCCTTCCCTCTGAGGTCCAACTCATCCCAAACCATCTCAATTTGGTTGAGGTTGGGTGATTGTGGAGGCCAGGTGATCTGATGCAGCACTCCATCACTCTCCTTCTTGGTCAAATAGCCCTTACACAGCCTGGAGGTGTGTTTGGGGTCATTGTCCTGCTGAAAAATAAATGATAGTCAAACTAAGCGCAAACCAGATGGGATGGCGTATTGCTGCAGAGTGCTGTGGTATCCATGCTGGTTAAGTGTGCCTTAAAATCTAAATAAATCACTGAGTGTCACCAGCAAAACACCCCCACACCATCACTCCGCCATGCTTCACGGTGGGAATCACACATGCAGAGATCATCCGTTCACCTACTCTGCGTCTCACAAAGACACGGCAGTTGGAATCAAAAATCTCGAATTTGGACTCATCAGACCAAAGGACAGATTTCCACCGGTCTAATGTCCACTGCTTGTGTTTCTTGGACCAAGCCATTCTCTTGTTCTTATTCCAGTCCTTTAGTAGTAGTTTCTTTGCAGTAATTCGACCATGAGGGCCTGATTCATGCAGTCTCCTCTGATAAAGAGATGTGTCTAACTTGAACTCTGTGAAGCATTTATTTGGGCTGCAATCGGAGGCTGGTAACTCGAATGAACTTATCCTCTGCAGCAGAGGTAACCCTGGGTCTTCCTTTCCTGTGGCGGTCCTCATGAGAGACAGTTAACTCTAATGAACTTATCCTCTGCGGCAGAGGTAACCCTGGGTCTTCCTTTCCTGTGGTGGTCCTCATGAGAGCCAGTTTCATCATAGAGCTTGATGTTTTTTTGCAACTGCACTTGAAGAAACTGTCAAAGTTCTTGAAATGTTCTGTATTGACTGACCTTCTTGTCTTAAAAGTAATGATGGACTGTCATTTCTCTTTGCTTATTTTAGTTGCTCTTGCCATACCATGGACTTGGTATTTTACTAAATAGGGCTAACTTGTTACAACTCAACTGATTGGCTCAAACGTATTAAGGAAAGAAATTCCACAAATTAACTTTAACAAGGCACACATGTTAATGGAAATGCATTACAAGTGATTACCTCATGAAGCTGGTTGAGAGAATGTCAAGTGTGCAAAGCTGTCAAGGCAAAGGGTGGCTACTTTGAAGAATATCAAATATATTTTGATTTGTTTAACACTTTTTTGGTTACATGATTCCATGTGTGTTATTTCATAGTTTTAATATCTTCATGATTATTCTACAATGAAGAACATTGTTAAAATAAAAACCCTGGAATAAGTAGGTGTGTCCTAACTTTTGACTGGTACTGTAAATCTGCAGCAATACCTGACAGAGCTTGAAGAATTGTGAAAAGAATAATGGGTAAATGTTGCCCAATCCAGGTGCGGAAAGCTCTTAGAGACTCACAGCTGTAATCACTGTCAAAGGTGCTTCTAACATGTATTGACTCAGGGGGTTAAATATTTACCTAATCATGTTTAATTATGTTTATTTATTTTTTGACTAACGTTAGAATTATTCTTCCACTTTGACAGTGTATATTGTGTAGATCATTGACAAAAAATAAAGAACATTTTATATCAGTTGTCATCCCACTTTATAACACAACAAAATGTGTAAAAAGTCAAGGGGTGAGAGTGAATACTTTCTGATGGCACCGCACGTCTTAAGAAAAATGATTAAGATATCAGCACTGGAAGTGCCACTTGCACAGCATAACTATTTAATAAGCCATTGGGTTATAGTCACGTACACAATAAGTCTTTAATGCCTTGTCAAAACTAACCCATCACAGCTTCTACAGCAACCACAACACCCTGTCTGTCCTGTACCTTGTTGTTTCACTGAATCATTTACTATTGCATGAACACTTTTGACAAGACAGCCAATGCTGCCCTCTGGCAGTGAGACAGGGAACTGTAAGATCGAAAAGTTACCCGATTATTATTTTCTGCAGGGTCCAGAAACACAACTCATTGCAATCACTTGAGGAATAGATGCCACACATTTTGAACCAAGCCATCTAGAAATAATATTGTGGCATTTACTAGTCTCACATGGGAGCCTTGATTTGGGTCTGGGTGCCAAGACTAGGCATTTACCAACTGATGAAGCTTCCATAGGCATAGAGCACACATCATAGGAACTGATACAGACTGAGGAGAAAAGTAGATATAATTTATTAACCAGAATGACAGACTACAGAGAGAGAGAGAGAGGACTGAGAAAGCGTCTCAATGATGAGGGGTCTGCTTGAACTGCAGTCCACAGTAGCCACATGTGCCCACTTTAGTTTCTTTATCCTGGAGAAGACAGACAGAAAACAGACATTAGCACAATGGAACACCACATAAAATAGACCAAATCACCAAGTAGCGTGAAGCGCTTGTTATGTAGTCACAGCTTATGAGTTCTGACTTCGACACCAACTAGTGTACATTATAGGGACATGTGCACTACAGACGTCATTACCAGGTTGATGTAGACTTTTGGGTGGCCCAGTGCTCCTCCACCACCGTCACATGACACCACTCTGGCCTCTAAGCAACTGACTGGCTCTTCAGCGACCAGCTTGATGGCAAAGTTCTTGTTCACCTTGAAACACACAGCACAAACAGTACCGTCAGTAACTTACACTCTGTTTTGTAGTCCAAATTCCCTCTCAGTGGAATACTAAATACGCATTGTAAATCTATCAATGGCCACTTTGCCGAGCAATGTAAAGATGCTCTAGGCCTTACTTGAACAGGTAGTGGTATGAATCATAGGACTCAACTTCTACATTTCCCCCCCACCTTTATGTAACCAGGTAGGCCAGTTGAGAACAAGTTCTCATTTACAACTATGACCTGGCCAAGATAAAGCAAAGCAGTGCAACAAAAACACAACAGAGTTACACATAGGATAAACAAAAGTACAGTCAATAACACAATAGAAAAATCTATATACAGTGTGTGCAAATGGGAGTATGGAGGTAAGGCAATAAATAGGCGATTGTAGCAAAGTAATTACAATTTAGCAAATTAACACTGGAGTGATAGATGTGCAGATGATGATGCAAGTAGAAATACTGGTGTGCAAAAAAGTAAATAATATATTGAAGTCACATGGCAACTATGGCCTTTTCAGACAATGTCATTTTACCTCTTTCTGTCGGCCCACGAACCTGGCCCGCCTGGGATCATTTTCATCATACACCTGAAACAACATGCAGACACTGTAATAAATTCTACACATACAATACATGATCACAGTAAGGTTATCATCTCACAACCATCAATAAAATAGTTATGTAAACTCTGACACTCCACCTAGTTAACTAAAGTGTCATCTGCCTTTGCCCTTACTAGCTTTTATCGTGATAGAAGTGCCAATACTTACTGACCGTGAATAAACGCCTAACTACCCCACTAGTGGGTGAGCAGCTATCTAGCTGGTGACCACAATTCAAAGCTGGACCAACTGTCAAATCTTAATTGACAACCCCAACATCTGACACGTTTGCCAAACGTTAGCTAGTGGTGCTAGTATGTGTCGTTAGCTTGGTAGCTAGCGAGTAACTACATATTTTCGGGGTAACCAACACACACAACCTAACGTTTGAGCCTTACTTGTCCGGTGTGGGTAATTTGCTCTCCAGTGGTCGACGCTTGTAAACTGTAGCGCTGTAGAGAAACCGCCGAGGTCTTCAAAGGCGATACAAGCGCCTTAGCATTTCTACTGAAGGACAGAACCCGATGCACAACAGCAGCCATGTTTACAATGGACTCCATACGCAAGATGAGGGACCTTCTCCGACCTCCAAAGACGAACGCCTGGTCCTAGTGCTGTGAATTTCATAAAATATTCACGAATCGTTTGCAACCAACAGTAACATAATTGTTGTATTAAGGAATGGATTCTTGTAAATACTTTGTAGTTAATCAATTCTGCAACGCGTTACAGTTTAAATGAAAGCGAGAAAGTGTATTTAGTGGGCACAGATTCTCCCTATTGGTGTTCTACGACCCAGCGCACGCGCTGTGACTTTTCTCAAAGTCATTTACGTCACAGTCAGGAAGCAGCGATATCTCCGTGCGAGAGTAATCCTTCTTCCGCAGTGTTGCTTTGATTGACCGGTGCATTTTCTGGAGTTTATTCCCAGCTCTAACCCGTTCTTATAACTGAAAGGTTGGTGCATATTATGTTACATTCATAAATGTATTTTGATCAAGTACTGGTACAGCCTAAATGAGCAGTAGAAAGATGATCTCGTCTGGCCTTCAGAATCCACCATGCTGCATGAATCATGCACTGTATAGCCTGATAGAATCTGCAAAAAAATTATATATAACATATCCAGGATAAGCAAAGCATAATAGACACTGCATATTGTATTTCTATCTGCATTGTTTTGATTGCCTCTACTCCTTCAATACCACTAGTAGCTGAAAGGACTGGATGGATTTCCACCATATTGCTTGTTCTGTCAGATCAGTTGCTTTGTTCTTTCCATTCCTTCATTATCACTGAACTATTGCGATAAGTCCTAAAAAAATATCTGTGTGTGTGTGTGTGTGTGTGTTTATGTTCTCTCTCTCCAGGCAGGTATTGGTGACAGCATGGCTCCACTCCTGTTGAACCACCTCGTCAGCTCCCTAACCCGCCATCTGACCCAGATCACCCTCAGCCAATCCTACCCTATCACCACCACCATCATCTCCCGATGCCTTTCCTCCCTTACCTCCTACCCAGTCAGAGTGCTCCTGACGCCAAGTAGACCCATCCAGCCCTTGGCCTTCTCCCCTGGATCTTCTTCCCAGGGCCGGGTCGCCCTCCAGGGCCAGTGTCAGCACCTGGCCTGCCTCCAGCCCGCTGTAGGGATGAAAACCAAGAGTGCTCTGAAACGCCGCTGTAAAGACTGCTTCTTTGTGGTGCGGCGGGGATGTCTGTTTGTGTTCTGTAAGGCTCATCCCAGACACAAGCAAAGGCAGGGATGAGGTGGTGAAGAGGAGCAGGGGTTATGATAATGATTTGTGTATGGCCCTGTGAATTGTTTGTTACTTGTATTGTATTGCCACATTAAAGTGTTTGACTGATTGACAGATACACCTTTTCCTATCTCTCTCTCACCACCACCTCCCCGTCTTCTCTCTCTCACCACCACCTCCCCGTCTTCTCTCTCTCACCACCACCTCCCCGTCTTCTCTCTTTCTCAACAAGTCCTCTTCTGCCCTTCTGTTATACCTTTGAAAACTACACAGTAGAGAAGAAACTATTCTGATACATGTACACCTGGCAGCCTAAATGCACTATTACCTCAATGGAGAACATTTTGCTACTACGAGAGCTAGCTACTCTGCTAATAGTCGCTAAGAGCTAATGCACCCATTCATTATTTAGGGACTAAATTATGCTGATCTAATAGAGAGCCATTTGGTCTCCTGAACCTCATTTATGTGATATGAGGAATCTGGAGTAGTTCTCTATTTGCCTTGTTCCAATCCTCATCCATAGCTAGGAGACAATGTGAGGGTAGCAATAGGCTAGTGGTGTATTCATTACACTGTTTCTGTTACAAAACATTTCTTAATTGGAACGAAATGGGAATGGACCTACCAGAATTTGTCCAATAGAAACTTGTTTAACTCTGTTTGCTTCCGTTTGGTTCTTAAACGGCTTCCATAATTAATAAACCCCAGTAAATGCATTTTTATGTCCACTGTTCAAGTGCTGTCCATCACCACACTATGGCGCCAAAACGTCAGCTCACAGAACCCTAGAAAATCATGCCATAAATATCTTCAAACAATATGCATCAAGGACACACACTTTCCTCTGCCTTATTCTCCAAGATTATGCCCTTTCAATAAGGATCGAAAGGTTCTATAGAGCTTAATAATTAGGAGAACAATTAACGCTACCAAGTTTTTGGTTGCCATGGAGGTCATTAGAAAGATCAAATATCCAGGGTCTAATTTGCCTATTGCTTTCCTCTGTACCAATCATTTCTATTCCTGGACTCAATGTAATTATTTAACTACTCACTGCTTTTTGTGAGCTGTATAAAAACCATGTGTATCCATGCTGACATGTCATTTAGATTCAAGCAATTATCCAACATATAGGCTACATTTGAAGTGGAATAAAGCTTCTCATTTTGACTGATTGCAGCAGTGAGACATTTAGCCACATCCTGTATTATGTATGCTAGGGATGGGCAACTGGTGGCCCCCATTTTGTAGGCCCGCACACCAATGAAATAAAATATATATATATATATTCCGTTTTCTTTTTTGGGGGGGGGGGTCTCAGTCGGGGTCTCAACTTACTGTTGAGAGTTAGAATAGTAGAATACACAAGGTGCAATTTTGAAATTTGGTTGTGCGTCAGCAGTACCTTGAATTGCAGTGGGCTAAATCGGGGTCACACAGAGTGATTCTTGGTAGTCTTAAACAAATCCACTTAGAAACAAAGTGTACACCTCACACACATGGTTATGAGCTTAGAAAAAGAAGACACCTGTACCATGTCAGATATTGAAATGAATGTCAGATATAGAGTTGAAATGTATTCAATTGTGAGTTTGGATCACAATATTACACTTTATATACTTCACAGAAGACTGAAATATAACAAAACTATTTGACACAGAAACACTGAATTGGTCAGGTTTTTAAAAATGGAAAATATATGAATAACATTCCACCCATGAGGCCAAAGAGGCTTTTGGTCAATGACTGCAGGAAAGGTCTAATTAACCTTGCCCATGTTTTTTTCTAGCGGCCATGGTTGCTTTACCGCCCGGGGCCCATTGATTATCATATTAAAAATGGCAAACATTTAGCTGTAAAACTGCAAAAGAAAATATGCGCCCCGTGGCAAAATGAAATTGAATGAGTTAGAAAATTGCAAAATCACCCCTCCACCCCATGGTGAAAAAAACAATGTGTAGAATAGCAGGAAATTAACTTTAAAACTTAAATGTTTTGTTTTAGCTTTCACTAGGGGGGCCACTAAAATGGGGTGTGGGGGGCACCCGGGCACATCCCCGATCTATGCAAACCAGATAGTCATGCCCTTGTTACAGTTAGTGCTAGCTAGAGTCTGATGTTTGGTGAATAAAAAATATATGCTGAGGTTATCAATAAGCCTTGTCATAAGTTGTATTTCCATTTCCTTACAGTTTGAAGAGGGAGGTATTAGATCTTAATTTACAAAATGTTTTTCCAATTATGAATCCAGGATTACATTTTTTGTGCAGAGCATTCTCTGTAGGACAAAGACACACAGTAACATTATGAAATGCACAGTATTGACAGCCACCAATGTGCAATCACCTGAGCTCTGGAAACCGGATTGTCTACTTTGAGATATTTTTCAATAAACAAAAATCTTGGCAACTGCAATAGCCACCTAACCATCTCTTTCAGTACTGTGTGACTCGAAGTGGAGTAATCTGGTGGGTTGGTTCTTCTATCCTTGTGGGGACCTACATTCCTCACAGGGACAGTAAAACAACATTTCCCACATCCCCATGAGGACAAAGGCTATTTTAAGCTTAGGGGTTAGGGTTAGGGTTACAATTAGGGTTAAGGGTAGGGTTTGAGTAAGAGGTTAGTGTTAGGTTTAGGATTTAGATTTAGGTTGTGGGGTTAGGGAAAGGGTTAGGGAAAATAGGAATTTGAATGGAAATTCATTTTATGTCCCCATGAGGAAAGAAGAACATAACGTGGGTGTGTGTGGGTGTGTGTGGGTGAAGTGTATGGGTTTCCAAGCCTGGCAGTCAGTAGTATAAATCATATTGACCTCGTGGTTGACTTTATGGACTGGCATGTACGTAAATCAAGCTTCTGGTCACAGTCACATAGGAACCACCTTGTCAGTGTGTGATTCATTATTTGAATTTACTGGGAATTATTCTTTAACTGTTGACCCTGCTGTTGTTTCTCTGGCAGGGCCTCTCCTGTCCTGATAGAGAGAGAACTTTCAATGAAAATCATCCCAAATGATTATGACATCCATACTGAATGAACAATAATAATACATTCTCACAGCGCTGACATCAGCAAACCACTTGCCCACACGATCTCATACAAGCTGTCTGCCATCTGCCCGGTACAGTTGAAACAGGGATTCATCCGTGAAGAGCACACTTCTCCAGCGTGCCAGTGGCCATCGAAGGTGAGCATTTGCGCAGACGAGCACGCAGATAAGCTTGCCTGAGACGGTTTCTGACAGTTTGTGCAGAAATTCTTCGGGTTATGCAAACCCAGAGTTTCATCAGCTGTCCAGGTGGCTGGTCTAGTAGTCACGATCCCGCAGCTGAAGAATGCCAGATGTGGAGGTCCTGGGCTGGCGTGTTTGCATGTTGTCTGCGGTTGTGAGGCCGATTGGATATACGGCCAAATTCTCTAAAACAATGTTGGAGGCAGCTTATGGTAGAGAACATTCAATTATCTGGCACCTGCTCTGGTGTACATTCCTGCAGTCATCATGCCTACTGCACACTCCCTCAAATCTTGGCATTGTTGTGTGACAAAACTGCACATTATAGAATGGTGTTTTATTGTCCCCAGCAGCAGGTGAACCTGTTGAATGATCATGCTGTTTAATCAACTTCTGGATATAACACGCCTGTCAGGTGGATGACTATCTTGGCAAAGGATAAATTCTCACAACAGTGATGTAAACAAATGTGTGCACAACATTTGAGAGAACTAAGCTTTTTGTGCATATGGAACGTTTCTGGGATCTTTTATCCCAGCTCATGAAACATGAGACCAACACTTTATATGTTGCATTTATATTTTTATTCAGTGTAATTTGAGTGTACTTTTACTATGTTACGTCTAGTCTATGAGACCAGGCTAAAACAAGAGAGACCCAAAGACTTCAAACTGAGAAACATGGTCTCAGAGCATTTCATATTATTTTGTCTGTGTTTGTTAAGTATTCATTTGTGGCTGTCCATCATCTATTCCCTATGATATATTATGAATTTCAATTCATACAATATGTTACAGATTTACAAAAGGTACAATATGTTACTATTTTGCAAAACGTATGGTGTGTTAGGATTACAATTTGTTGTGGCTAATTGTATGCTATGTAATTGCAAAGTAGCTAAAAAGCTCAAGTTGTCCGTGATGAGATTCGAACACGCAAACTTTGCTTTGCTAGATGTTTCCGTTATACGCTCACCCCTCCGACCAACCACCCTCCTATCATTTTTCAAGTAACCTTCTATCTTATGTAACCATACCTAACATAACATATTATGCTAATTTGAGTGTCCCAGATTTATGTTTACTATGTTACGTCTAGTCAATGAGACTAATCTGCACTGAGTAACACATTTATTGGTGGATCAGGTGAGAGAGGAAGCACTACAACTTCACACACATATTCGTACACACACACTCAAAGGTATCTGGCACTTCTCAAAGACACATATCAGTTATCGATGTGTGTGTGCCTGTGTATGTGTGTGTGCCTGTGTGCTGAATTTGTGGCACCACTGTACAAGAAAAGTGTTAAAAGGAACCTACACCTTCCAAAGTGATCTCAGAAAAAGGGACTCCTTAATACGCGTGCGCAGTCCCTGCATGCTCAAATTAGCCATCCTCCCTTCACCGCCCCACATCTATCTCCCTACCAGTGTGTTGTGAACAACAATAGTGGAATCGGCGGTTTGCCTTCAGAATAAAAGTCCCAATTGAAACATGTAAGCGGTTAAAATACTGGAATCATGCCACAATTGGACAAGACCAAGGATGGGCAACTTTGATGGGGGTGGGTGCCACAAAAAAAGGGAACCCCCCCCCACACACACACACATATTAGTGTCACAACTGTTATTGTGGGACTTTGTGGGAAATCACCATTCATATATTGTAACGTACAGCCCCACCTATGCTCTTCACAGATGTGTTCTGAGTGTCACTGAGTAGGCTGATAGCCCATTTCATGGACCCAAGAGCCATAGGTAAGACTATACATTGCAATATAAGTATGCCTCCAATGCAATTCTGATGTCTAATACATCACAGTGCGATTTCAACTGATTTTTTACTTTTGTCAAATTAACTAATTATTGTCTTCAGTTGATCCAATATAGCAACATCCCAAACCTGTTTAGCATCTAGTCCAACTATATGGGGAACATGGAGAACTTTTATTTAAGGCAAACAACCGATTCCAGTATTGTTGCTCACCACACATACGTCATCTCCCTCACAGACGAGAACGAATTGATGGTCCTCGAGCCGACAGATCAGCACGGTGTAGCTAGCCTACATAGTCGATTTCAAAGAAGCATTGCCTGTTTATTGTGGAAGAGAACCTGTTGCTAACTGATAACTGTTTGTTTATTTGTTTTCAGTTATGAAGTTGCCAAATAAGCAGCATCATTCCTCGGAGAATGAAGATGGGTCGGACTTGCCTCCCCCGTTCAGAAATCCTTTCGTTCACGAGTTACGATTCACTCCCATGGAGAAAATCAGGGTAAGCAACCGTTCAACTTTTCATGACATCGTATCTAATGAACATTCAAATTATGTGTTGATGTTTTATTTCGCCTGTTAGCTAGACAGTTAACATTACTATGTTCTACAGTAGGTACTAGCAGGCTAGCTACTAGTAGATACTTGATTTTTCTCCGCCCACCAAGTTTTCCGTGCCTTTTAAGCTTGTTGTTGCATGTTGCTAGAATAATTGGTATATCTCGACCATAAGCTACATTTTAGGGATTCAAATCTAAACATATGCTGTAATTTTACGGTGATTTGATCAAATAAAGAAGAGTTTATTTACAAAATACCAGAGCCAACGTTTTGTAGCTGTTGAATTGGTGATATTGATTTTCATCATTTGCATGTCAAACGTTGGCATTGGATTTCCACGTCCAATAATAGCAGTCAACTGTAAAACTGTTGTCCTAAATGACTGGACAGCGTTCACTGTTAAAGGGAGGGTTGCCTACTGTGGCTTTTGAATAGATCTGGGTCACACACACATTCTTTCTCTATCTCGTTGATTGACAGGAAATAACGTTAATAAACAGAAGTATTTCGCTGCATTTGCATAACACCTGCTAAACTGTATGCCTCAAAACAATTTGATTACACACACATTCTTATATCCTCATGGAGTTCTACTTTTTGTTTTTTATATTCAAAATCCTATTTCCCCTAACCTTAATCTCTACACCTAACCCTAAACCTTAAGTTTAAAATGGCCTTTGGCCTCATTGGATAGAAGAACAAGACCACACACACACAGTTGTCCCCATGCTCTCTGTTTAGCCTTCTAAACACAGCCATGGGGCTTGGACATGCAGTTGTCACTATGAGACCATGCTGCAAAGGACAGAATGGCTGTAGCATATGGCATCGTTCAGAAAATGATCTTCCTAATTTTCACCAAGTGTTCCATTTCCTGACCGTAACATTCTAACGAATGTGTGTAGCTAGTTAGCATTTTGAGGAGTGAGAGAAATGTAACTGACTTTCATTTCATTACAATAACATTAGAAAGTATACCAGGCGTTCTTCCTATAAGTGCAGGAAATGTGGTATGTCCCGTTCCTGTTTCCTTGGTCTCTCAGCTCTCACACAGCCCCAGGACTAGGGTGTGTCCCAGTCACTCTCTGCCATATACTGTACAGCAGGGCTCTCCCACCCTGTTCCTGGAGAGCTACCCTCCTGTAGTGTTACCAACGATACCAACGATACAATACCAGGCCAAGTAGGAAGTTTTAAATTGATACAATACCTGTTAGCGAAGGTGTCCACTAGAGATGACGTAAAGGAGCTTGCAGGGATTTGTAGTCTTACACAATGTCTACTTTGATGCTAAATAGCATGTTCCTATCAGAGTAAGTAGAGCCGACTATATTGATAAGTCGCCTTGTACGAGAGAGATTTCCATGGTTATTAAAACATCACGTCAGGGTAAGCCGACACGAAGCACAGCCTTTATTTGAAGTGTTCCTAAAATTCCCTATGGGAAAATGAAGGGTGGAAAAACGATTGGAACCATTTCCCCGCTTGACTGCTAGGTTTTATGGGTAATATGACACCTCCACTGTGGGGCTGTATTCACACTTCTACTCAATACAACATATATCAAATTTAACTTCACACTGTATAATAACACTGAATAGAATGGCTACTTTGCTCATAGTTGCAAAGGCCTACCTGTGACTTAGCTGGAGGAATAGGGAGGAATATGCATGCATAATGATCTGCATGTCATTGTGACAATTGGGAAAACTGCATAGAACCTTCTTTACTCTTCAGTTACCACACACTCCCTCACACATTCACTTTGTCTCCCTCTCATAAACACACACACCACTCCGTCGTCCACAAACCCATACACACCACTTTAAAAAACATTAAGCACCAAACAGAATGTAAGGAGCACCAGAAAGAGATTTTTGATAGTTTAGGCTTACATTAGACCTATATGAATCCTTACATTAGGCCTATATGAGTCCTTACATTAGGCCTATATGAGTCCTTACATTAGGCCTATATGAGTCCTTACATTAGGCCTATATGAGTCCTTACATTAGGCCTATATGAGTCCTTACATTAGGCCTATATGAGTCCTTACATTAGGCCTATATGAGCCCTTACATTAGGCCTATATGAGTCCTTACATTAGGCCTATATGAGCCCTTACATTAGGCCTATATGAGCCCTTACATTAGGCCTATATGAATCCTATATTTTAAAGCACATGAGTAGCAGAGCTTTCTTCCTCTGCCAATAACATTTTCCTAGACCTACTTTCAAGTTACTTGGTTGTTAGCTAGCTAGGTAATGCGACTGAACAACGTTGTTTATCAAACCAATAATTAGCGACCCGGGATTCGTTTAAAACGGCCTGCGACGTATCGAAAATCGAAATCACGCAGGAAGAAGAAAGGTAGCTCTGGTTATAGTCTCAAACGGTTAAAGAAACACGACTCCTATCTGTTTTCTTTGCTGTAAAACTGCAAGCATGCCTTTCACTGTACATTCTCACTCCAACCCCAGTTATAACTAACCTGATTCAGTTTATCAACCAGGTAATTATTAGAATCAAGTGCGCTAGATGAGAGTTGGAGTGAACCTACAGGACGGTAGCTCTCCAGGAACAGGGATGGAGAGCCCTTCTCAACAGTGTCCAGGAAACTTGCCTCCATTTTGGCACAGAACATTTTGTGCCAGCAGTGGGAGAGAAACACGGCGAACAAGTTTACTCCTGCAGCAGGAGGCTTGCTTTGCACACACACACACACACACACACACACACACACACACACGTATGCACACACACTTTACACATAATGTCGACACACACACTGCAGACAGAGACAAGGGGAAGAACGTAACTCGATAAAGGAGCAGAAAGGACAGAGACTTTGGAACAGCATTTAGCTTCTGAATCTGGTGCTAATTATTCCAGTCTCTGGATCTAGGCCAAGCCTCTGGAAATGAGTGTGTCTTTTCTATTGTAACACGAGCACGTTGGCCTTTTAAATTGTATTTCTTAGAAGACTGTCACAGTGTATCCAATTGCATTGCTGTTGCATGTCTGTCAAAGATTACATCTACATTATTGTTAAACTCAGATCAAAGTAATAGTTAGGCTAGTTGGACAGAAAAAGGTGGATGTTACTTGGGCTGAAGTACACCAATCAGAGTTGTTGAAGGTTGCTAGTTGAGTTAGACCCATACTACAGTTCACTATCTCAGTCTTGTTCTCACTAGTCTACTACCTGTGCTTACTGTGAAGTTGTCCAGGTGTGTTTTTCCATTCTATGTACACACACACACACACACACACACTGGTTCATTTAAGAGCTGCCTTTCTCTCTCTGCCTGAAGATAAACACTAGTTCCCTTCACTCAGCTGGCAACAGTCATATAACTGGGTAACACGTTTTAGTGTGTGTGTGTGTGTGTGTGTGTCACACCAACACATGTAAGTACATTCCTCCCTCAGGCCTCTCTCTCTCCCAGACGGCCTATTTTTGAAGAAGAGGAGTTTGCAAAACAACAAAACACCCCAAATGAATTAACTTCACAATGAACTAACAAAACGTCCCTAATAAAGAAGTCACTCACTGACTGAATCTCTATTGTAGTGTCTCTGTCTGCCATTTAGCCTATGGATAAGGTCTGCATTCTTTGAGGGGCCTGTGTGTGTGTGTTGACATTAGTTAGGTTCAGTTAGCCCTCGCAGAGCTGAAGTCCTTCTGGTTTGCGTTTCTTCCTGGCGGCACTTATGATGCAACTAAATAATAACATCAGCTTCTGCTAATAAGCACTTCAAGCTGTTGGTTCATTAGACTGACAGACACGCCCAGAGGGGGATCTGGGACTATCCCCCACAGACCGGAAGGAGGGAGATGGGTGGGAGAGAGGCAGAGGATGGAAAGGTCATACTATCAGTGACAGTACAGGGATAGAAAAAAGAGAGGGAGTGCAGGGGATGGAGGAAAAAGAAGGGATTGGGGCTTGGGGCTATCGGTGACATAGACCGGAAGGAAGAAAGAGGGGGGATGTGGAATAGGTAGAAAGAGAGGGATATTTTGTTATATTTGACAACCACGAAGGTCAACAAACCAAGATTCCAAAGACTATTGTGATGTGTGTGTGTGTGTGTGTGAGACCCTAGCAGCAGCAGATGGGTGGATTGGTTCTGAAGGACAGATGGGGAGTTAAGGCGTCTGGGTTCAATTGGCCCCAAGTAGAACTCCTAGTACTGTTTGATTCACTATCCAGTATACACTTCCTCAAATCAACGATTTTATTGAGTTACAGGAAATCAGTTAATTTGTATAAATTCATTAGTCCCTGATCTATGGATTTCACATGACTGGGAATACAGATATGCACCTGTGGATCAGAACCAGTCAGTATCTGGCTTGACCACCATTTGCAGCCCAACACGTCACCTTTGCAAAGAGTTGATCAGGTTGTTGATTTTGACTTGTGGAATGTTTTCCCCACTCCTCTTCAATGGCTGTGTGAAGTTGCTGGATATTGGCGGGAACTGGAACACGCTGTCATACACGTCGTGTTTGTTGACATTTAGTTAGTGTTAGTTAGCCCAGGGAGCTGAAGTCCTTGGGGTTTGCATTTCTCCCTGGCGGCACTGATGATGCAACTAAATAATAGCAGCTTCTGTTAATAAGAGCATCCCAAACATGCTCCATGGGTGACATGTTGGGTTAGTATGCAGCCATGGAAGAACTGTGACATTTTCAGCTTCCATGAATTGTGTACAGATCCGTGCGACACAGGGCCGTGCATTATCATGCTGAAACATGAGGTGATGGATGAATGGCACGGCAATGGTTCTCAGGATCATGCCACTATCTCTTTGCATTCAAATTGCCATCGATAAAATGCAACTGTGTTTGTCTGTAGATTTATTCCTGCCTGTATCATAACCCCAACGCCACCATGAGGCACTCTGTTCACAACGTTCACATCAGTAAACCTCTTGCCCACACAACGCCTTACACGCTATAACTGCCCAGTACAGTTGAAACCGGGATTCATTAATGAAGAGCACACTTCTCCAGCGTGCCAGTGGCCATCGACGGTGAGAATTTGCTCACTGAAGTCGTTTTGGACGCCGAACTGCAATCAGGTAAAGACCCTGGTGAGGACGACGAGCATGCAGATTAGCGTCCCTGAGACCGTTTCTGACGGTTTGTGCAGAAATTCTTTGGTTTCCAGGTAGCTGGTCTCAGACGATCCTGCAGGTGAAGAAGCCAGATTTGGAGGTCCTCAGCTGGTGTGGTTACGGGTGGTCTGCGATTGTGAGGCCGGTTGGACGTACTGTGAAATTCTCTAAAATGATGTTGCAGGTGGCTTATGGTAGAGAAATTAATATTAAATTCTCTGCCAACAGCTCTGATATTCCTGCAGTTAGCATGCCAATTGCACGCTCCCTTAACTTGAGACGTCTGTGGCATTGTGTTATGACTGCAAATTTTAAAGTGTCCTTTTATTGTCCCCTGCACAAGGTGCAGCAGTGTAAGGATCAAGCTTCTTGATATGCCCCACCTGTCAGGTGGATAGATTATCTTGGCAAAGGAGAAATGCTCACTAACAGGGATGTAAACAAATGTGTGCACAAAAGTTTGTGTGTATGAAACATTTCTGGGATCTTTTATTCCAGCTCATGAGACATGGGACCAACACTTGTTGCATTTCTACATGTTGCATTTATATTTTTGTTCAGTGTAAGGTAACTCACAATCTGTCATTAAGTTGGCTGTTTTTGTGGAGGAGATCTTAGTTGTGCAGTTGTACATCTAACTAAGATGTTTGGTGCAGTATTTCACAAGTATATAAAAAAAAAAATGCATGAAAATGAGTCGTCAACCATTTTAATTGAGGAATCCCTACTGTTGACCAATCACGGACGAAGGGGCATAGACTTCGGCAACTGAACTTCGGCTTACCTCGAGAAAACTGTCGTGCACAAAGTCGTGCACAAAGTTGTCGTGCACAAAGTTCACAAATAATCTTGCAGTAAACCAGAAAAATCGTCAGAAAGTGCTGTCATGATATATTCATGAGGACACTTTTAGAGGGCAGAGACCCACCCCTACGTGTGCACCAGGGTTTCCGTTTGACCGGCAGCATTTTAATTTACCGGACATTTGAGAAATGTACCGGACTAATATATGTTTGTTTGCCTACCTAACCTGATTATGGCGTCCACCCATGGTGCTCACAATGACAAATCATATTTAGGTTATGGTAATGAATCTTAAAAGATCACTAGCATATGCTAAATCACTAGCCTATGCATTGGCGGAGCGTGAGATTCAAGATTGGGGAAGCACATTTTATCCATAAAAATTCACCTTTATAATAAAACATTCCATGCATCATCGCATGTGCAGACTTACAGTATAGTATGTAAGAGGGCCTACTATGTGGAATGTGACGTAGATTTGGATAGTCATAATATAACTCAATCACTGTTCACAAAAAATACTGTTCAATGCATGTAGTGTAGAGGCCTGGGCTATAGGCCCTATCAGATACATTTCTTTCTTTGCTTGGGGAAAAACACATTTCATGCAATTCTGCCACACTTTTCTATGACTGGAGACATTAGCAGAATTATTATTTTTTAATATGACAAATTACAGGATAGCCTACTCTGCTGAAACTGATAAACCGATCAATACAAATGACATTGGTCATATAATATGCCTATGAGAAGGGGGGAGAGAAATATGACTGGATGAGGTAGTTATTGTTGAAAAACTAACTTTTACGTGGCACTGACCCACAATGATAGAGTGAACGTGTGCAGTGTACACTCACTGGGTATATGGCCGATGCTCTCCCATGGTGCCAATAAGACAAATCTTTGACACTTCTCTGTTTTCTCAATGACATCCAAATCAGCATTGGGGAAAAAATGGTTTGTTCCACCTGAGCGAGTCTGACCACAAGTCAGAGGCCACTATGATGACACACCAAATGGGTTTGATGGATTGTGGGAAAAGAGCAGGAATAGGCTTTTGTAGGCTACATTCCAAGCGATTTCTTCAAATGGTACTACTGCCGTCGGCATCCAAAGATTATCCAATTTGAAAAAACGCGTGGAGGTAAGGATGACCGTTGTGGTGTAGTCCAGGTATTCCAAAACTAGGGTACACCAAATACAAATGTGATTCACATTTACAAAAATATATATATTTAAAAATAAAATAAAAATTCCCTCACATTTTCAAACAGCCCATTTATATTTTCCAATGGGGCTATACATTTGGGTGAGGTTATTTTCTCGCCTGAGTAGCCTTGTTTCACTGCCAAACCCCCCGAAGAGCACCGTTCTCAACGTCAACAGTGAAGAGGTGACTCCGGGATGCTGCTCTTCTAGGCAGAGTTCCTCTGTCCACTGTCTGTCCTTTTTGCCCATCTGAATCTTTTATTTTTATTGGCCAGTCTGAGATATGGCATTTTCTTTGCAACTTTGCCTAGAAGGCCAGCATCCCGGAGTCACCTCTTCTTCACTGGTCACGTTGAGACTGGTGTTTTGCAGGTACTATTTAATGAATCTGCCAGTTAAGGACTTGATGCATCTGTTTCTCAAACTAGACACACTAATGTACTTGTCCTCTTGCTCAGTTGTGCACCGGGGCCTCCCACTCTTTCTATTTTGGTTAGAGCTAGTTTACGCCCCAGGTGGTGAGGGTAGGTAACAACATCTCCACCGCACTGATCCTCAACACTGGGGCCCCACAAGGGTGCGTTCTGAGTCCTCTCCTGTACTCCCTGTTCACCCACAACTGCGTGGCCATGCACGCCTCCAACTCAATCATCAAGTTTGCAAATGAGACTACAGTGGTAGGCTTGATTACCAACAACGACGAGACGGCCTCTAGGGAGGAGGTGAGGGCCCTCGGAGTGTGGTGTCAGGAAAATAACCTCACACTCAACGTCAACAAAACAAAAGAGATGATCGTGGACTTCAGGAAACAGCAGAGGGAGCACCCCCCTATCCACATCGACGGGACAGTAGTGGAGGGTGTAGTAAGTTTTAAGTTCCTCGGCGTACACATCACGGACAAACTGAATTGGTCCACCCACACAGACGGCGTGGTGAAGAAGGAGCAGCAGCGCCTCTTCAACCTCAGGAGGCTGAAGAAATTAGGCTTGTCACCAACAGCACTCACAAACTTTTACAGATGCACAATCGAGAGCATCCTGTCGGGCTGTATCACCGCCTGGTACGGCACAACCGTAAGGCTCTCCAGAGGGTAGTGAGGTCTGCACAACGCATCACCGGGGGCAAACTACCAGCCCTCCAGGACACCTACACCACCCGATGTCACAGGAAGGCCATAAAGATCATCAAGGACAAAAACCACCTGAGCCTTCTGGATGATAGCGGGGTGAACAGGCAGTGGCGAGGTCAGTACAGGTGCATCAAAGCAGGGACTGAAAAACAGTTTCTTTTTTAAGGCCATCACTGTTAAACAGCCACCACTAACATTGAGTGGCTGCCTTCAACATACTGACTCAACTCTAGCCACTTTAATAATGGAAAAATTGCTGTAAAAAATGTATCACTAGCCACTTTAAACAATGCCACTTAATATGTTTATATACCCTACATTACTCATCTCATATGTATATACTGTACTTGATACCATCTACTGCATCTTGCCTATGCCGTTCTGTACCATCACTCATTCATATATCTTTATGTACATATTCTTCATCCCTTTACACTTGTGTGTGTATAAGGTAGTTGTTGTGAAATTGTTAGGATAGATTACTCGTTGGTTATTACTGCATTGTTGGAACTAGAAGCACAAGCATTTCGCTACACTCTCATTAACATCTGCTAACCATGTGCAATACATTTTGATTTGATATTGCATTTTTCACATGTAAATAGCAATTTTCACTAGTGCTTATAGCATACTATTCCAAGAGCGCAACATTTATTTTTCAAATCAATGAGCCCAATCTGTCCTCCATGACAACAAAATCATAAATAGCCATTTGCTTTAAGAACTGTTTTCCAGCGACTGAATTTTGAAATATTGTGATATGCATGGCTCGGATTCTACTTTCCACTGACAGTCGCAACTCAGGCTGCCTTTCCTTCAGACTGTAGGCAATGCAATTTGAAACAATCCACAATGTATATATTTTTTTTTAAGTGTAATGGAAAGTAATGATACTCTGGCCAAGTCATGCTTTAGTAGCCTATTTTGAATTTATTTATTTCTGTATAGACAGGAATAGGCTAATTAGGCTTAGCTTCCCTTAGCTTTATGGACGCACCGCTATGTCAATCTCCTGAACACCATAGTAGAAAAGTTGACCTATTCTATTGGTCAGCTTGTCAAGAAAGAAATAGCCCAGACTCTGGGACCGTTTTTAATTTGTATTTTATTTAACTTGTCAGTTAAGAACAAATTATTATTATATTGACTGCCTAGGAACAGTGGGTTAACTGCCTTGTTCAGGGGCGGAACGACAGGGGCGGAACGACAGATTTTTACCTTGTCAGCTCGGGGATTTCTAGCAACATTTTGGGTAGTGGCCCAACACTCTAAGCACTAGACCCCCTGCCTTCCCACAGTTGTGGGACGATAGATCCCAAATTCATAGAACCACGCCTAGGCTACATTAAAAAAACTACTTTAAAAAAGCAATGAATCTGATGCAATAGATCAGGACGTTTAGCTTAAAATGTTGGTCAACATTTTTTTTCTAAGCATTGTTAGGGCAGTAGGGTACGCACAAATATTTTTGCTACCAAACAATGAAAAAAAGAAAGAAAACAAAACAGAACATGAGAGAAATAGGTTACTGGTTTCAATGGCATATGGAAGTCTGTAGAAAACAATAGGCTACTGGTTTCAATGGCATATGGACGTCTGTAGAAAACAATAGGTTACTGGTTTCAATGGCATATGGAAGTCTGTAGAAAACAATAGGCTACTGGTTTCAATGGCATATGGAAGTCTTTATAAAACAATAGGTTACTGGTTTCAATTGCATATGGAAGTCTTTATAAAACAATAGGCTACTGGTTTCAATGGCATATGGAAGTCTGTAGAAAACAATAGGCTACTGGTTTCAATGGCATATGGAAGTCTGTAGAAAACAATAGGCTACTGGTTTCAATGGCATATGGAAGTCTTTATAAAACAATAGGCTACTGGTTTCAATTGCATATGGAAGTCTTTATAAAACAATAGGCTACTGGTTTCAATGGCATATGGAAGTCTTTATAAAACAATAGGCTACTGGTTTGGCATATGGAAGTCTGTAGAAAACAATAGGCTACTGGTTTCAATGGTTTCAATGGCATATGGAATCTGTAGAAAACAATAGGCTACTGGTTTCAATGACATATGGAAGTCTTTATAAAACAATAGGCTACTGGTTTCAATTGCATATGGAAGTCTGTAGAAAACAATAGGCTACTGGTTTCAATTGCATATGGAAGTCTTTATAAAACAATAGGCTACTGGTTTCAATTGCATATGGAAGTCTTTATAAAACAATAGGCTACTGGTTTCAATGGCATATGGAAGTCTTTATAAAACAATAGGCTACTGGTTTCAATGGCTATATGGAAGTCTTTATCAAAAACAATAGGCTACTGGTTTCAATGGCATATGGAAGTCTGTAGAAAACAATAGGCTACTGGTTTCAATGGCATATGGAAGTCTGTAGAAAACAATAGGCTACTGGTTTCAATGGCATATGGAAGTCTTTAGAAAACAATAGGCTACTGGTTTCAATGGCATATGGAAGTCTTTATAAAACAATAGGCTACTGGTTTCAATGGCATATGGAAGTCTTTATAAAACAATAGGCTACTGGTTCCAATGGCATATGGAAGTCTTTAGAAAACAATAGGCTACTGGTTTCAATGGCATATGGAAGTCTTTATAAAACAATAGGCTACTGGTTTCAATGGCATATGGAAGTCTGTAGAAAACAATAGGCTACTGGTTTCAATGGCATATGGAAGTCTTAGAAAACAATAGGCTACTGGTTTCAATTGCATATGGAAGTCTGTAGAAAACAATAGGCTACTGGTTTCAATGGCATATGGAAGTCTTTATAAAACAATAGGTTACTGGTTTCAATTGCATATGGAAGTCTTTATAAAACAATAGGCTACTGGTTTCAATGGCATATGGAAGTCTTTATAAAACAATAGGCTACTGGTTTCAATGGCATATGGAAGTCTGTAGAAAACAATAGGCTACTGGTTTCAATGGCATATGGAAGTCTGTAGAAAACAATAGGCTACTGGTTTCAATGGCATATGGAAGTCTTTATAAAACAATAGGCTACTGGTTTCAATGGCATATGGAAGTCTTTATAAAACAATAGGCTACTGGTTTCAATTGCATATGGAAGTCTTTATAAAACAATAGGCTACTGGTTTCAATGGCATATGGAAGTCTGTAGAAAACAATAGGCTACTGGTTTCAATGGCATATGGAAGTCTGTAGAAAACAATAGGCTACTGGTTTCAATGGCATATGGAAGTCTGTAGAAAACAATAGGCTACTGGTTTCAATGGCATATGGAAGTCTGTAGAAAACAATAGGCTACTGGTTTCAATGGCATATGGAAGTCTTTATAAAACAATAGGCTACTGGTTTCAATGGCATATGGAAGTCTGTAGAAAACAATAGGCTACTGGTTTCAATGGCATATGGAAGTCTGTAGAAAACAATAGGCTACTGGTTTCAATGGCATATGGAAGTCTGTAGAAAACAATAGGCTACTGGTTTCAATGGCATATGGAAGTCTGTAGAAAACAATAGGCTACTGGTTTCAATGGCATATGGAAGTCTGTAGAAAACAATAGGCTACTGGTTTCAATGGCATATGGAAGTCTGTAGAAAACAATAGGCTACTGGTTTCAATGGCATATGGAAGTCTTTATAAAACAATAGGCTACTGGTTTCAATTGCATATGGAAGTCTTTATAAAACAATAGGCTACTGGTTTCAATGGCATATGGAAGTCTTTATAAAACAATAGGCTACTGGTTTCAATTGCATATGGAAGTCTTTATAAAACAATAGGCTACTGGTTTCAATGGCATATGGAAGTCTGTAGAAAACAATAGGCTACTGGTTTCAATGGCATATGGAAGTCTGTAGAAAACAATAGGCTACTGGTTTCAATGGCATATGGAAGTCTTTATAAAACAATAGGCTACTGGTTTCAATGGCATATGGAAGTCTGTAGAAAACAATAGGCTACTGGTTTCAATGGCATATGGAAGTCTGTAGAAAACAATAGGCTACTGGTTTCAATTGCATATGGAAGTCTGTAGAAAACAATAGGCTACTGGTTTCAATGGCATATGGAAGTCTTTATAAAACAATAGGTTACTGGTTTCAATTGCATATGGAAGTCTTTATAAAACAATAGGCCTTATTGTAAAATTGATTTGAAAAAATGTAAAAAAAAATGATCATCAATCTACACACTATTCCATAATGACAAATGAAAAAAAGTTTTTTTTACATTTTTAAATAAAAAAACTATCACTTTCACATACTACTTCAGACCCTTTTATATTCTGGACTCTGACATTGCTCGTTCTGATATTTCTTTATTTATTTTTGGAGTTTGTGTGTATTGCTTTGTATTGTTAGGTGTACTGCACTGTTGGAGCTGGAACATCTGCAAAATATGTCTACGCAACTGATCAAATTGGATTTTATTTCATACAAGGGAAAATGTGTAGGCCCAAGGCAAAGCTATAGTAGTTTTACAAAAAGAGATGCTTGTCCTGACCTGTGTGTTGTGGGCCAATCGCTTAAATGTGATCATTTGTACCCCTCTATTTCCCTCTTTCTCTGTGTTTTTATGGATGAATGCATGACCATTTGCTTTAGTCTCTCTCTCTCTCTCTCTCCACCACCCTTTCTCAGATCGGTGTGATGACGGTGACTGTGTTCCCAGTACGGCTGTTCTTTGCAGTGCTCCTTATGTTGCTGGCCTGGCCCTTTGCCTTCGCTGCCTCTCTGGGACGATCTGAACTGGCCGTGGAGACCGAGACCTGGTGGAGGAGGTACGCCTGTCACTGTGTGTGTCAGTGTGAGCGAGTGACAGAAAAACATTGGGAATACCTGCTCTTTCCATGAGATTGGCCAGGTAAATGCTATGACTCAGTGTAGATGAAGGGGAGGAGACAGGTTAAAGAAGGATTGTTAAGCCTTGAGACATGGATGTTTTGTGTGCCATTCAGAAGGTGAATGGGCTGGATAAAATATTGAAGTTCCTTTTGAACGTGGTATGGTATGGTGCCAGACGCACAAGTTTGAGTATGTCAAGAACTGCAACGCTGCTGGGTTTTTCATGCTCAACAGTTTCCCGTGTGTATCAAGAATGGTCCACCATCCAAAGGACATCCAGCCAACTTGACACAACTGTGTGAAGCTTTGGAGTCCACATGGGCCAGTATCCCTGTGGAATGCTTTCGACGGTGGTGTAACTCAATATAATGTTTTGTACACTCAGTGTATAAAATGAATGAAACACCTGATAATGACGAATATTGTGGAATATTTGTAGAAGGTTTGGATACAATTGACATTGCCAGGGCAAGCAAACACACACACACACGTGTGCGCAACAGGATGTAATTGCAAACAAGTCTTAATTTACTTAACTGTTTAAGTAAAGGTCAAATAGAAAATAAACACACACGCCCTCAATCAGTCTCTCTCCTACAGGATCTGTGACATTGCCCTGAGGGGGATCATGCGTGCCATGTGGTTCTGTGGAGGGTTCCATTGGGTGACGGTGAAAGGGGAACCGGCTCCGCCCTCGCAGGCGCCCATCCTCACCCTGGCCCCTCACTCGTCCTACTTTGACGCCATCCCCGTCACCATGACCATGGCCTCTATCGTCATGAAGACCGAGAGCAAGAACATCCCTGTCTGGGGCAGTGAGTAGTCGTCCTCATTTTCATCTCTCTCATCTTCATTAAATACCACTGTCTTCCTCACCTCTCTTTTGCCTTCTCTCTGCCTCTTCCTGATTTGTCAGGCCTTTTCAGTCTGTCTCACTGTCTAGGGAAGTGTGTACTCTAGTCGTGATCTTTATTCTCTCTCTGTGGTTCCACAGTCTTCCTCATCTCTTTCTTTCCCGGTCTGTTGATCTTCATTCTCTCTCTCTGGTACCGCAGTCTTCCTCATTTTTCTCTGGGTGTGTCTCAAAATGCATACTACCGTGCTCCAAGCACGCAAATTGGAGCGCGGGAGGGTCAGAGTATGAGTCCAAATGAAAGTATGCGAAACGGAGCATGGAGGGCACTTCTCGAATGCGTACTCCGTTTGTACATATTTTGAAGCATGCATCGATGCACAAGCTTCAACGGAAGGTATGCAAAGAAATATGACGCAACCACTTAAAACAAATATGCAAAATGTGTTCAAATCAAAGGTGGCCATTATTTGAACGGAAGTGATAGAAAATACACTCCGACTTGGCAATGAAATGTTTCCTCTTCACATCTCGTGTGTTTCCTCTTCACATCTCGTGTGTTGCCTCTTCACATCTCGTGTGTTTCCTCTTCACATCTCGTGTGTTGCCTCTTCACATCTCGTGTGTTTCCTCTTCACATCTCGTGTGTTGCCTCTTCATCTCGTGTGTTTCCTCTTCATCTCGTGTGTTGCCTCTTCACATCTCGTGTGTTGCCTCTTCACATCTCGTGTGTTGCCTCTTCACATCTCGTGTGTTGCCTCTTCACATCTCGTGTGTTGCCTCTTCACATCTCGTGTGTTGCCTCTTCACATCTCGTGTGTTGCCTCTTCACATCTCGTGTGTTGCCTCTTCACATCTCGTGTGTTTGCCTCTTCACATCTCGTGTGTTGCCTCTTCACATCTCGTGTGTTTCCTCTTCACATCTCGTGTGTTTCCTCTTCACATCTCGTGTGTTTCCTCTTCACATCTCGTGTGTTTCCTCTTCACATCTCGTGTGTTGCCTCTTCACATCTCGTGTGTTGCCTCTTCACATCTCGTGTGTTGCCTCTTCACATCTCGTGTGTTGCCTGACTACAATATTTGATCTTGATACATTAGTAAATAAATGCTGTTATTTCTGGCAAGCCCATAATAGGTCAATAGGGCTAGCTACTACTGTTAGCTAACCAGATAGCCACAAAGAATAGTTCGCTAGCTACCCACAAATCTATTGCCTATTATTAGTTTTAGGTCATTTTTGCTTCTTAAACTATCTGGTTAGCTATATTGTTACAATTCACATTTAGCTAGCTGATAGTTATGAAGTAAAACGGTTGCCTTGTGTATATCTTGTTTCGTCTCTATTGTCCTGGCTGAAAGACCGTTCAGTGAATGGGTAAGTCCCATGTCCATAGTAAGTCAATAGGGCAAACTGGAAAGCTAGCTAGCCACGAAGAATTGGTAGCTACCCACAAAATATGTACATCTACCTTGCATAACATTAGTGTTAGGACATTTTGCCTGTTTAACTAGCTAGCTAGCTAGATTATTACAGTTCACATATCTAGCTTATAATTATGCAGTAAAACGTTTGGTTTGTGTACCTTTTGTATCGTCTATGGTTGCCATTGTCCTGGCTGAAAGAAGGTTCAGTGAATGGGGAGGTGCAGCGTGAGGTAATACAGTTGGGGGAGTGTGACTGCTTCTCAAATGTATTGTTTTATGTGTTCTCCACACACTCAACCTCACAAGAATGTACTCAAGAGAAGGTTGTCGGAGAATGCGCTCAGAGCATGAGTGTGGAGCACGGTAGTATGCATACTGAGAAACCCACCCTAGTCTCTGTCAGTGGCAGTGAGAACCATAGTCTTCTGATAGATATTGACTGTTGTGTGTTAGTGAGGTTATCAGAGTTGACATGACTGTTGGAGAGAGGAACAGTATGAGGTGGTGAGACCAGGTGTTAATGATGACCATATTGTCATTATAACATTATTATAGTTATATTGATACTATGCTGTGCTAATCACTAATCTATCATTCCTCTTTCTCTCCCCAATGTCTTTCCCTCATCCCCTTCTGTCTCTCCCTGCCCCACCAGCTCTGATAAAGTTCATAAGGCCAGTGTTCGTGTCGCGGTCAGACCAGGATTCTCGCAAGAAGACTGTTGAGGAGATCAAACGCAGAGCCCACGCTAGAGGGGAGTGGCCTCAGGTAACGTAGAGACCAACCTTCCTCAATCTTGGAAGTCTAATTCAATGTACAGTGTATTTAGATAAGTACCCATGTGTGTACTGTACTGTGTGTGTGTGTTTGCAGATAATGATATTTCCAGAGGGGACGTGTACCAACAGATCCTGCCTCATCACATTCAAGCCTGGTATGTGTTCTTTATGCTGACCAGGTCCTCATCTGTCTGTCTCTCTGTCTCTGTCTCTCTGTCTCTGCGTCTCTCTGTCTGTCGCTCTCGCGCTCTGTCGCGCTCGCTGTTTCTCATTCGCTGTTCCTCTTGCGCGCACGCTCTCTCTCGCGCCGTCGCTCTCTCTCTCTGTCTGTGTGTGTGTCTGTTTCTCTCGCCCTCTCTCTCAGTGGGGTTTGAAAATTGCACCCCTTGTGCCTGTCCCTGTGTATGTGAGTCTTGAATGCGCACTTCCATGTGTGTGTATTTCTGTTCAGCGTGTGTGTGTGTTGACGCTTTGTGTGTGTGTGTGTGTTCCCACTAGTGACCCCTCTTCATTGTAGCTGTCCCCACAGAGTAATCCCTTCTGTTCTACCCCTGTGTCACTGTCCTGTCCCCATAAGCCATGCTTTTCTAAACCTGTCTCACCCTGTTCAGTTAAGCGACATTCTGGGAAATGGAAAAACAACAAAATGGTGTCCTCACCATTTGTGATGGTATACAGCTGAGGGTTGGGGCTAGGGAAATGTCACCACAAGTTCATACAGGGCTCCAGATGCAAGGAAAGACATACATTGTTGTTTCTAAACAATGGAGTAACATTCTTATATTTTGGGCTATGGCAAAGGTAAATGGTTATATATTAGGAACTTCACTGACCAACTCTGACTGGAGCTGTAAATCCCTGTTTATCTAAGCGTGTTCCCGTCTGTGTAGTGTTGCCCCTTGAAACCCAGCTTTCAGTTTAACTCTGGGTTGTCTGTCCAAATCCATTTTGATTTATACGGCACATTTCAGAAATGCAATACAGTGGTTGTCACAGGAAAAAACAAATAAAAACAATGAAAATAAAATGAAATATTTAAGTAAGAGGATAAAAAACCCGAAAGAATAACAGTCAAATCTGAACAAATAAAAAGCACCCTAAGGAAAAGCAAAGCTTTTTTTAAGATCTCTTTTTGTCCACAGTTTCAGTCTCGCCTCTCCATGCCTCTTGGTCCCCCTCAGGTTCTCTGGCAGGCTATTCCTGAGGCTGGGGATATAGTAACTAAAGGATACACCTCCATTCCTCTTGATCCTAGGCTTTGGGATAGTTAAAAGGCCAGAGAACCTGAGGAACCTACTGGGTACATAACTTAAAAACATGTCTGACGTGTATTGGGGTGCACAATCATGGATTGATTTAAAAACCAATAGAATAACACCTAGGTTTTTTTACTTGGTGTTATACCTTTATTGCCTGTGAATTCAAATGTGAGGCTAAATTCTCTCACTGTGCTTTGGCTCCAACAATAAGTACCGTAATTGCTGGACTATTAAGCGCACCTGAATATAAACCGCACCCACTGAATTATAAAAAAATATGTATTTTGTACATAAATAAGCCGCACATGTCTATAAGCCGCAGGTGCCTACCGGTACATTGAAACAAATGAACTTGGTCACTATCTTCCTCCTCCTGTGCACTGAAACCACTGAAGTCATCTTTGGTGTCGGAGTTGAATAGCCTCAGAATTGCTTCATCCGATGTTGGATCGTTTTCATTGTCGCTCTCGTCACTTTCATCCGGAGGCAAATACCCCGCTGAGCTCATGCTGCCCCTTCAACACGCAGCAGTCCAGCCTTTCGAAACCCATTGATGATAGTGGATTTTTTTGGCAATGCTCCACGCTGTCAGGACCCACTGGCAGACTTGACCATAAGTTGCTCTTCGCATGCGGCATGCGCATGCGAAGGATTTCTCCCCACTTGTCATCCAAGCCTCCCACTGAACAAGGAGCGCCACCTTAAATGCACGATTTACACTGATGTCGAGTGGCTGCAAATACTTTGAGCCATCTGCTTTTCTTCCCTCTGAAAGCTTTTGTTGTCTTTCTGCACTGAGTCAGTTCCTCACGCTGCTGTTTCCAACGTCTTATCATCGACTCATTAAGGCCAAGCTCCCGTGCAGCAGCTCTATTTCCTTTTCCAACAGCCAGATCGATCGCCTTCAACTTGAAAGCTGCATCATATGCATTTCTCCGTGTCTTTGCCATGATGAGGGTGACAAAATTACTACCGTAATTAGAATGATGGGAAGTTTGAGCGCGCTCGATTTACGTCACATTTATGTGACGGTGCTCAGTTTTTTGGCGGCATGAATCTTGTGAAAGCGGGAAAAATCCATAAATTAGCCGCGTCATTGTATAAACCGCGAGGTTCAAAGCGTGGGAATAAAGTAGCGGCTTATAGTCCGGAAATTACGGTACCTCGATCTTGTCTGGATTTAGCTGTCCAATGTGTCTCTTGTTTAGTCCTCTCACTGGCTCTCTGCCAAACAGCCCTGGCATACAGTATGTCTCAATCATATTTTCATCTTCCCTTCTTTTCACTTTTGTCTGATCTTCTCTTTCTTTTCTGAATTCCCTCATCTCTTCCTCTCTGCTGTACTAAAATGTCAATCTCACCGATCTTCACATGCATATGCCCCTCTCTCTCCCTCTTTCTCTATCCCCTCGTTCTTACTCTCGCCCTCTCTCTCCCTCTCATACCTCCTCATCCCTCTCTCCATACTCCTACATAATCATCCAGTCATAACTCCTACAGTATCCTAGTGGTAATGGTCCCATTGCACCCAGAGGTCAGGGTAGTCTCCAGCAGTTTCATGACCAGGCTGTACTACTGTATAACACTGTAACCATTAACACAGGATTTTGACATTGTGTGTCCTCAGGGGGAAGGTTGTCAGTCATCAGTCATCTTAAACACACACACACACACACACACACACATACACAGAAGGTTGTCAGAATGTCAGTCATCCACCGAGTGTGAATTAGGCTTGGGCGTTGTCCAGATTGTCATACCTTCATACCAACCGTATGCCATCCCAGGTTATTTGGTAATAGCAGCACTGAACACAAAGGGCACGGTTTTCAAACCCCACTGAGTCTCTAATTTGAAGGTTAGCAATGCTAATAAGTCCATGTAAAATCCCATGATGAATGCTAGTTAAATGCTAACTAAGTCATTGCGAACATTCTATACAGTCTCTGACAAACAATTTACAGGGCAGACATCCCAGCTCATCAAGTTATACAAGTAACTCAAAAATGCTACTGACAGTTTGCTGCACACGCAAAACAAATATTAGACAGCAAGGCTCTTGATCCAGGAGGAGATTCTCTGCTGTTACCAAGCACAGCTTGATTATGAAACGAGCTAACCACTTAGCTAGATAACTAACTTGCTAGCTACTCATTTAGCAAACCAAATGAACAACTACAGAGCATTTAGCACATTGTTAGACAGTTAACTTTAATAGTTATAATACATCTAGCTGGCAAACATTTGGTTGTGTATTCCATACTGTAACTACGTCACCTGACTCATGTTGCACAAAAGTGAGTGACTCCCAAGGCTCCAGTCTCTTAATGTTGGTGACTGGGGTCTACCGCTAAGCTTCATTATGAACAGTTATGTGACCGGTGAAATGACACAAGTAAGTTGACTGCAGGTATTTATACTGAACAAAAATATAAACTCAACATGCAAAAAAAATTATGATTTTACTGAGTTATAAGAAATCAGTCAATTGAAATATATTCAGTAGGCCCTAATATTTGGATTTCACATGACTGGGCAGGGGCGCAGCATAGGCCCACCCACTTGGGAGCCAGCCTAACCCACTGGGGAGACAGGCCTAGCAAATTTAGAATGAGTTTTTTCCCCACAAAAGGGCTTTATTAGACAGATACTCCTCCGTTTCATCGGCTGTGGAGGTCCTGCGCTGGCGTGGTTACACATTGGTCTGCGGTTGTGAGGCCAGTTGAACGTACTGCCAATTTCTTGAAAATGACATTGGAGGCGGCTTATGGTAGAGAAATGAACATTCAATTCTCTGCCTACAGCTCTGGTGGACATTCCTGCAGTCAGCATGCCAATCGCACACTCCCTCAACTTGAGACATATGTGGCATTGTGTTGTGTGACAACTGCACATTTTATCAGCTTTTTGTTGTCCTAGGGCTGTCTCAGACGGTTGTCTGTTCTTTCGACCCTACTGCTGCTAAGCTCCTGCTGTAATGCTACGAATAGCCTACCATTTGGAGTGACAATTTATCTTACCTTTTCTACCGATCTGCATACCAGTTATTATTTTTAAGTGCACATTTTCGTCAGTTTTATTTTCATTTATAATAGTCTTCGTATCTCAAAATTATTATCATGTAGTTACATTTTTTTCTCAAAGTAACTTCTATTGCCATTGCCATCTATATAAACAGCCTACATAAGGCCAACAAATAACATTGCAGCCTGTAGGTAGAAAATATCTTGATAAAAAATAAGTATTCTATAAATCTAATTGGCTATGCATGGCCTGTCTGCAAGGAACTTGAAACATTGTGTCAACTATTAACTTGGTCCAATCTGAAGCTAGCACTAGCGAACTTGCAACATTGTGTAACATTTTCTGGGCCCTCAGTTTCCTGCTCCAGTCAGCTCCAGACAGACATAGCTGTAGGCTATTTGCGCAAGGGATAAGAAATAATCAGGTAGGCCTATTTTATGACGTTTCCACTGGACCAGAGCATGACTTTTATTTGATTTTTTTAACCCTTTTCACGGTGAGTGGTTATTGAAAGAGGGCTTGAAAGATTTTTCAACTAGGCTGAGTTAAGGAACTAATGTCATTCTCAATTCATGTAAGAACAGACTTTGTTTACTTGCTGTTTGAGGTGAAGAATTTATTACTTTGAGCAGTTCCACAGTGGTGTGGTGCATTAAGACAATCAGAAATATTATCAGATCCCCAAATGGGCACATTTTTATAGGTCTACATTTGTGCGCAGGCCAGGTAGCCTCGGCCTACTTCTATGTATCATCAGGTGTGCATCCTTACTCAACATTGACAGCGCTACAAAGAAACGACAATGAAAACTTGTTCCTCACAAATGTAGCCTAGGTTGTGCGGCCCCCTAGACAATGAGAAAGGTTAAAGATTGTAATAAGAATATATTGAATGCATTAACAGAAATTACCGTAACAAAACATGAGAAATTATGGGAATTAACGGTAAATGTACTACTGGTGATAATGGTGTGCCAACCCCGCGGCCTCAGCAATGGATTCGTCTACTGAGACAGGCGGGAATCAGACCGGTGTCTCATATGCCATAAAAACATAGATATTTTAGACTGCTCGGCCCACCAACAGCCTAGCGACCAAACAATCGACTAAATAGGGTCAGCTCTATATTGTCCCCAGCATAAGGTGCACCTGTGTAGTGATCATGCTGTTTAATCAGCTTCTTGATATGCCAACCCTGTCAGGTGGATGGATTATCTTGGAAAAGGAGGAATCCATTTGTGCATAACATTTGAGAGAAATAAGCTTTTTATGCTTTTGGAAAATTTCGGAGATCTTTTATTTCAGTTCATGAAACATCGTACCTACGCTTTACGTGTTGCGTTTTTATATATATTTTTCAGTATACTTAAAAAGTACCTAGAAATATTACAACAGTATTGAAAAACCATCCCGCGGCTATTTCCAAATAAACGGTATGTATGGGAGATTATGAATATGCTCACACACACACACACGCAGACACACACACAAATACGCACAGACACACACTCGAGCTAACATTTCTCTCTCTCAGGGGCCTTCATTCCAGCAGTTCCAGTCCAACCAGTAGTCCTACGTTACCCCAACAGAATGGTAAGCTTGCTGTTTGAGGTGAAGAATTTATTACTTTGAGAAGTGGTGGTGCATTAAGACAATCAGAAATACTATCAGATCCCCGGATGGGCACATTTTATAGGTCTACATTTGCGTGCAGGCCAGGTAGCCTCAGCCTACTACTCTCCTCTCCCTCCCTTTGTCCCTTGACAGTTTCTCTCTGGGCCAATTTTGTGTCTCCATGCCTACTTTCCTTTCCATATCCTTCCTTCCCCTCTCTTTGTCCCTTGACAGTTTCTCTCTTCTCTTTTTTGTGTTAAATTTTACCCCATTTTACCCCCTATCCAATTGTTTAGTAGCTACTATCTTGTCTCATCGCTACAGCTCCCGTACGGGCTCGGGAGAGACGAAGGTTGAAAGTCATGCGTCCTCTGATACATAACCCAACCATGCCGCACTGCTTCTTAACACAGCGCGCATCCAACCAGGAAGCCAGCCGCACCAATGTGTCGGAGGAAACACCGTGCACCTGGCAACCTTGGTTAGTGATGAGTCAATGATATCCCTACCGGCCAAGCCTTCCCTAACCCGGACGACGCTGGGCCAATTGTGCGTCGCCCCACGGACCTCCCGGTCGCGGCCGGTTGTGACAGAGCCTGGGCGCGAACCCAGAGTCTCTGGTGGCACAGTTGGCAGTGCAGTACAGCGCCCTTAACCACTGCGCCACCCGAGAGGCCCTAGTTTCTCTCTTCTCAAGGTGTGTGTCAGTCTGTGTCCATTTTGAGTGGCTTCATACTCGTGCGGAGTGTTATTTCATTTCTACAATGTCGTCCTCTCCTCTTGACCTGCGATAGCACAAAATAACTGAAAACGTCAAGTCTCAAATAGATGAAGTTGCCAAGTTGCTTTCACTTGTACATAGTTTTCAGACCATTGTAGATGATGGAGAGGGGAAAGGAAGCCTCTGTGGACTATTGAGATGCAGCCTCTGTAGGTGCCAGTCCTGCTGTGTGTCACTCATTTAGGCCATGAGCACACTGATTTTGTGTTTGAGTATTTGGAGTTATCTGTTGACAGATGAATGACAACAGAGATTGTCTGACAAATGCACAAATGGTCTGTCTTTCGACAGATGAAACTCGTCGGCACTCGTCTGAAAATAGTTGGCTTGAGTTGCACTTTTGACTGACAAAAACGGACAATGATGTACGATTTGATCCCTATTCATGTGTCTGTGTGTCTGGCCCGCAGAGGAGAGGAAGCCAGTGTACAGTATTGAGATGCAGCTTCTGTGTAGGCCCCATTCTTGCTGTGTAACTAATTTCCTCTTCCGACAGGATACGATCACGTGGACATGGCAAGGCCCTGGAGCGTGAGTATCTCTTCCTCATTATTTCCGTCTCTCTGTCTCTCTCTCAGCGTGTTTTCACATATGGGCCTCTTTAAAAGAACCGATCTCAGTCCTCTTTAATGTGAACTCTGTTCTCTTTGTATTCACACTGCCTTTGAATGAGGACTCAACTCTTTAGCCAGCTCACTTCACCTATTTTGTGGACAGAGTCCTCTTTGCATTCACATTGCTATGTTTAGAAAGGAACCAAGATCTTTTCCCAACATGTACTCTGTTTTTACAAAGTACAGACCGGCCATTCAATCAGAATGCGTTATCGGACAGCTAGATATGCTTACAGTACTTATATTTTGGAAGCTAATAGATTGCAAATGGGGGAAAATACGAGACATAATAATTGTAATCAGAAGATACAATTAACATGTCAATTTGATTGGTAGCAGAATAAATAGCAATAGAAAAACTGCAGATAAAAACTGCCCCTTTAGGAGCTAGAATAGATGTTGTACCTTGTGTTGTAATTCTCACCAAATAGGTTTTCTTCTCACACTATAACAATACTTCACCAATAAACAGCTGATGAAGCTCTCTTAGCCTATACACATTGCAAACAAAAACTCCACACATTTTGGGATTTCTGTGCGTCCTTGACAATCACTAATCAATATTGAAAAACGGCACACATCTGGCAATATGTTTTAGATTGGACGGGGATGTTGTGTTTTTAGGCATGTGGTTAATCTTCACAATATCCTGTTGCACAACTTATCTCTATTCTCTCATCACCCCTCCCCCTTTTTTCTTTCTGAATCAGCTGATTACTCTCTCTCGCTTTCCACTCAGGTTTGAGATACTGTGGCTGACACTGTGCCAGTTTCATAACCCCATAGAGATTGAGGTAACGTTTTTTTTTTTTAAGGTGGACTCAGCAAATATGACGTCATTGTTACATAGTGGGGCGTCTTACTGCGTACGGACGTCCAATCTTTCTTGAAGAAAGAGAAATGGAAGATGGGCAGATGATAACAATGAGTTTTTCTTCCATGCAGTACCTGCCTCTCTATACTCCTTCTGAGGAAGAGAAGAACAACCCTGCTCTGTTCGCCAATAATGTCAGAAGCATCATGGCCAAGTTAGTTGTGTGTGTGTGTGTGTGTGTGGCCTCCCCAGGTTACATCATTTACATCTGGCTATCTGTGTGTCTTATACTTCTCTAAATGCCTGCCACATATACAGTATATCTGACATGTCAGGGGGGGATCCTGACTGCTCTCTCTGTGCTCTGATAGGGCCCTGGAGCTGCCCATCACAGACCTGTCGTTTGATGACTGCCAGCTGAGCCTAGCAAAGGGCCCAATGCGTGTCCCTAGCAACAGCAGCCTACTGCAGTTCAATAGACTAGCACGAAGGCTCGGGTGAGTTGGAGTTTACTTTACTATTGGTTAAGTGTTATTACAGGTCCTTAATAGTTTTTAAAAACATAATTGTTTTGCTGATGTAACAAAACATTGATGTTGAATGAATAAGAACATTTCAAAATGTTATAAATGTTTATTCTAAAATCGTACATTCTGTTTTTGTTTAGGTGTCTGAATGGGTAGGTAGGGTATAAGTGATCTCCTGTACCATGTTTTGACATTTTAAGGGTGTCATACTGGGGAAATATTACTGGATTTACTGGGAAATACTACGACTAATATTACTGGATTTACTGGGAAATACTACAACTAATATTACTGGGTTTACTGGTCGAACTGGGAAATACTACGACTAATATTACTGGTCGAACTGGGAAATACTACGACTAATATTAACTGGTCGAACTGGGAAATCCTACGACTAATATTACTGGTTGAACTGGGAAATCCTACGACTAATATTACTGGGTTTACTGGGAAATACTACGATTGATATCACTGGGTTTACTGGGAAATCCCACGACTAATATTACTGGGTTTACTGGTCGAACTGGGAAATACTACGACTAATATTACTGGGTTTACTGGGAAATACTACGACTAATATTACTGGGTTTACTGGGAAATACTACGACTAATATTACTGGGTTTACTGGGAAATCCCGCGACTAATATTACTGGGTTTACTGGTCGAACTGGGAAATCCTACGACTAATATTACTGGTTGAGCTGGGAAATCCTACGACTAATATTACTGGGTTTACTGGGAAATACTACGACTGATATCACTGGGTTTACTGGGAAATCCCACGACTAATATTACTGGGTTTACTGGTCGAACTGGGAAATACTACGACTAATATTACTGGGTTTACTGGTCGAACTGGGAAATACTACGACTAATATTACTGGTTTCGAACTGGGAAATACTACGACTAATATTACTGGGTTTACTGGTCGAACTGGGAAATACTACGACTAATATTACTGGGTTTACTGGTCGAACTGGGAAATCCTACGACTAATATTACTGGTTGAGCTGGGAAATCCTACGACTAATATTACTGGGTTTACTGGGAAATACTACGACTGATATCACTGGGTTTACTGGGAAATCCCACGACTAATATTACTGGGTTTACTGGTCGAACTGGGAAATACTACGACTAATATTACTGGGTTTACTGGGAAATACTACGACTAATATTACTGGGTTTACTGGGAAATCCCGCGACTAATATTACTGGGTTTACTGGTCGAACTGGGAAATCCCACGACTAATATTACTGGTTGAGCTGGGAAATCCTACGACTAATATTACTGGGTTTACTGGGAAATACTACGACTGATATCACTGGGTTTACTGGGAAATCCCACGACTAATATTACTGGGTTTACTGGTCGAACTGGGAAATACTACGACTAATATTACTGGGTAATACTACGACTATTACTGAATTTACTGGGAAATCCTATGACTAATATTACTGGGTTTACTGGGGAATACTACGACTGATATTACTGGGTTTACTGGTCGAACTGGGAAATCCTATGACTAATATTACTGGGTTTACTGGTCGAACTGAGAAATCCTACGACTAATATTACTGTGTTTACTGGGAAATACTACGACTATTACTGGGTTTACTGGTTGAACTGGGAAATCCTACGACTAATATTACTGGGAAATACTACGACTAATATTACTGGGTTTACTGGGAAATACTACGACTAATATTACTGGGTTTACTGGGAAATACTACAACTAATATTACTGGGTTTACTGAGAAATTCTACGACTAATATTACTGGGTTTACTGAGAAATTCTACGACTAATATTACTGGGTTTACTGGTTGAACTGGGAAATCCTACGACTAATATTACTGGGAAATACTACGACTAATATTACTGGGTTTACTGGGAAATCCCACGACTAATATTACTGGGTTTACTGGTTGAACTGGGAAATCCTACGACTAATATTACTGGGTTTACTGGGAAATCCCACGACTAATATTACTGGGTTTACTGGTTGAACTGGGAAATCCTACGACTAATATTACTGGGTTTACTGGGAAATACTACGACTGATATCACTGGGTTTACTGGGAAATCCCACGACTAATATTACTGGGTTTACTGGTCGAACTGGGAAATACTACGACTAATATTGCTGGGTTTACTGGGAAATACTACGACTAATATTACTGGGTTTACTGGGAAATACTACGACTAATATTACTGGGTTTACTGGTCGAACTGGGAAATCCTACGACTAATATTACTGGGTTTACTGGGAAATACTACGACTGATATCACTGGGTTTACTGGGAAATCCCACGACTAATATTACTGGGTTTACTGGTCGAACTGGGAAATACTACGACTAATATTACTGGGTTTACTGGGAAATACTACGACTAATATTACTGGGTTTACTGGGGAATACTACAACTAATATTACTGGGTTTACTGGGGAATACTACAACTAATATTACTGGGGAATACTACAACTTATTAGTGGGTTACTGGGTTTACTGGGAAATACTACAACTAATTTTACTGGGAAATACTACAACTAATATTACTGGGTTTACTGGGAAATACTACAACTAATATTACTGGGTTTACTGGGAAATACTACAACTAATATTACTGGGTTTACTGGGAAATACTACAACTAATATTACTGGGTTTACTGGGGAATACTACGACTGATATTACTGGGTTTACTGGTCGAACTGGGAAATCCTATGACTAATATTACTGGGTTTACTGGTCGAACTGAGAAATCCTACGACTAATATTACTGTGTTTACTGGGAAATACTACGACTATTACTGGGTTTACTGGTTGAACTGGGAAATACTGGGAAATACTACGACTAATATTACTGGGTTTACTGGTCGAACTGGGAAATCCTACGACTAATATTACTGGGTTTACTGGGAAATACTACAACTAATATTACTGGGTTTACTGAGAAATTCTACGACTAATATTACTGGGTTTACTGGGAAATACTACGACTAATATTACTGGGAAATACTACTGAAATGCTAGTGGGTTTACTAGGAAATACTACTGGGTTTACTGATAATACTGGGAAATAGTACTAAGGAAAATGGCAGATCAATGTCAATTTTTTTTTTTAAATTTTAAATTTTATTTTACCTTTTTATTTAACTAGGCAAGTCAGTTAACAACAAATTCTTATTTTCAATGACGGCCTAAGAACAGTGGGTTAACTGCCTGTTCAGGGGCAGAACGACAGATTTGTACCTTGTCAGCTCGGGGATTTGAACTTGCAACATTTCGGTTACTAGTCCAATGCTCTAACCACTAGGCTACCCTGCCGCCCCAAAGGAATGTGTTGAATACATTCAGATACTAGAAAGTGTAGTATTTCAAATTATTTGAGATGTACTTGATTTTGCCATTTAAATCTGTGGTTTTCAAACTTTTTCAGCAGGGACCCCATTTTTGGCACCAGAAATTCATCCCACCCCAAATCTAATGACACATCTTTAAAACCGGTACATGTTTATTTTCACATCAACAAATAACCTTCAATTCATTACATTCTCATCTCTCCTATCAACATTAAGACAGCCAATACATACATTTACTCAATCAAATGTCATATTATTTCTCAATAAAGTTTGTATATTGTTCCATAAAATAATCTGTATTGGTTCCCGATTTTTATATATTTAATTTGTGAATCCCACTGCAATTCTCGTGGGCCCGACTTTGAATAACGCTGCATTAAATGGACAAAATCAAGCTTCTAGCCACAACCCTGGACAGTAGGAAATGTAATTCTGAACCATGTATTTTCTATGTGCAGGCTGAGAGCGGGGACCACAGATACAGTGTTAGAGCAGCAGGCTAGCAAAGCCAGGAAGCTTTGGGGATACAGACTGGGATTGGGGGACTTTGCTCATTACCTCGACCTACCTGTGACGGACATGCTCACAGAGTTACACAGCCTCTTCAACCAGGTAGATATCTAACACACAGTGTATAACTCACATGGGGTCCTACACACACTGATTTTATTCAGTCAGTCAATCAAATTAGGAGAAATAAATAACCATTAGTGTTCTTTTCTTGCTCTCTCCCGTACTCCCTCTCTCTTACTCCCTCTCTCTCCCTTGGTCTCCCTTACTCCCTCTCTCTTACTCCCTCTCTCTCCCTTGGTCTCCCTTACTCCCTCTCTCTCCCTTGGTCTCCCTTACTCCCTCTCTCTCCCTTGGTCTCCCTTACTCCCTCTCTCTCCCTTACTCCCTCTCTCTCCCTTGGTCTCCCTTACTCCCTCTCTCTCCCTTGGTCTCCCTTACTCCCTCTCTCTCCCTTGGTCTCCCTTACTCCCTCTCTCTCCCGTACTCCCTCTCTCTTACTCCCTCTCTCTGGTACTCCCTCTCTCTCCCGTACTCCCTCTCTCTCCCTTGGTCTCCCTTACTCCCTCTCTCTCCTGTACTCCCTCCCCCTTACTCCCTCTCTCTCCCTTGGTCTCCCTTACTCCCTCTCTCTCCCGTACTCCCTCTCTCTCCCTTGGTCTCCCTTACTCCCTCTCTCTCCCGTACTCCCTCTCTCTCCCTTGGTCTCCCTTACTCCCTCTCTCTCCCGTACTCCCTCTCTCTCCCTTGGTCTCCCTTACTCCCTCTCTCTCCCGTACTCCCTCTCTCTCCCGTACTCCCTCTCTCTTACTCCCTCTCTCTCCCTTGGTCTCCCTCTCTCTCCCGTACTCCCTCTCTCTTACTCCCTCTCTCTCCCTTACTCCCTCTCTCTCCCTTGGTCTCCCTTACTCCCTCTCTCTCCCGTACTCCCTCTCTCTCCCGTACTCCCTCTCTCTTACTCCCTCTCTCTCCTTGGGACTCCCTCTCTCTCCCGTACTCCCTCTCTCTCCCGTACTCCCTCTCTCTCCCGTACTCCCTCTCTCTCCCGTACTCCCTCTCTCTCCCGTACTCCCTCTCTCTCCCGTACTCCCTCTCTCTCCCGTACTCCCTCTCTCTCCCGTACTCCCTCTCTCTCCCGTACTCCCTCTCTCTCCCGTACTCCCTCTCTCTCCCGTACTCCCTCTCTCCCGTACTCCTCTCTCTCCCGTACTCCCTCTCTCTCCCGTACTCCCTCTCTCTCCCGTACTCCCTCTCTCTCCCGTACTCCCTCTCTCTTACTCCCTCTCTCTCCCGTACTCCCTCTCTCTTACTCCCTCTCTCTCCCTTGGTCTCCCTTACTCCCTCTCTCTCCCTTGGTCTCCCTTACTCCCTCTCTCTTACTCCCTCTCTCTCCCTTGGTCTCCCTTACTCCCTCTCTCTTACTCCCTCTCTCTCCCTTGGTCTCCCTTACTCCCTCTCTCTTACTCCCTCTCTCTCCCTTGGTCTCCCTTACTCCCTCTCTCTCCCTTGGTCTCCCTTACTCCCTCTCTCTCCCTTGGTCTCCCTTACTCCCTCTCTCTCCCTTGGTCTCCCTTACTCCCTCTCTCTTACTCCCTCTCTCTCCCTTGGTCTCCCTTACTCCCTCTCTCTCCCTTGGTCTCCCTTACTCCCTCTCTCTCCCTTGGTCTCCCTTACTCCCTCTCTCTCCCTTGGTCTCCCTTGGTCTCCCTTACTCCCTCTCTCTCCCTTGGTCTCCCTTACTCCCTCTCTCTCCCTTGGTCTCCCTTACTCCCTCTCTCTCCCTTGGTCTCTCTTACTCCCTCTCTCTCCCTTGGTCTCCCTTACTCCCTCTCTCTCCCTTGGTCTCCCTTACTCCCTCTCTCTCCCTTGGTCTCCCTTACTCCCTCTCTCTCCCTTACTCCCTTACTCCCTCTCTCTCCCTTACTCCCTCTCTCTCCCTTGGTCTCCCTTACTCCCTCTCTCTCCCTTGGTCTCCCTTACTCCCTCTCTCTCCCTTGGTCTCCCTTACTCCCTCTCTCTCCCTTGGTCTCCCTTACTCCCTCTCTCTCCCTTGGTCTCCCTTACTCCCTCTCTCTCCCTTGGTCTCTCTTACTCCCTCTCTCTCCCTTGGTCTCCCTTACTCCCTCTCTCTTACTCCCTCTCTCTCCCTTGGTCTCCCTTACTCCCTCTCTCTCCTTGGTCTCCCTTACTCCCTCTCTCTCCCTTGGTCTCCCTTACTCCCTCTCTCTCCCTTGGTCTCCCTTGGTCTCCCTTACTCCCTCTCTCTCCCTTGGTCTCCCTTACTCCCTCTCTCTCCCTTGGTCTCCCTTACTCCCTCTCTCTCCCTTGGTCTCCCTTACTCCCTCTCTCTCCCTTGGTCTCTCTTACTCCCTCTCTCTCCCTTGGTCTCCCTTACTCCCTCTCTCTTACTCCCTCTCTCTCCCTTGGTCTCTCTTACTCCCTCTCTCTCCCTTGGTCTCTCTTACTCCCTCTCTTACTCCCTCTCTCTTACTCCCTCTCTCTTACTCCCTCTCTCTTACTCCCTCTCTCTTACTCCCTCTCTCTTACTCCCTCTCTCTTACTCCCTCTCTGAAGCATGGAGATGGTCAGATCGACATCAGGGAGTATGTGATAGCCCTGTCTGTGGCATGTCAACCCTCTAAAGCCATGGACACCCTCAGGCTGGCCTTTGGGGTGAGTGACAGGCAATGAAGCTTTATAACAGTTCCTATGAAGCACTATAAGAACCCAATGTCTGCTCTTTGAAAGCATTACAACATCTGTCTGCTCTTATAAGGCATTTATAATAGAAATACCTATAAAATATATAAAACGTCTGCTATATAAAACGTTATAACTGTCCTATGCCCTGACCCTGGTCAGATGTACGAGGCGAAGGAGGACAGGGCGATCGTGGAAAAGGATCTGGCATCCATTTTGAGAACGGCGTTGGGAGTAGCAGAGGTCGACGTCACAGAGTTGTTCTCAGCAATCGACACACTTGACGCGGGGAAGATCACACACGGTGATATCACACACTAACGCCCTTTCTTGCACTAACGTTCTCACTCGTTCTCACTCGTCTTTTCTTACTAGCATTGACTTTGCTGATAGTTGATTTATTGCTGTGATTGTGAAATGTGGTTGTTTCACCTCGCTACTTTAAGTTGAATGCACTAACTGTAAATCACTCTGGTTAACTAACGGGATCACGGCCAACACTAATTACAATCTCTCTTTCACTCTGTCCTTCTCTCTCTATATCCATCTGTAGATGACTTCTGTCGGTTCGTGGAGCAGCACCCAGACTTTGCTCAGGAGTACCTCCTCTCCTCCAGGACAACCCCCTCTACCCCCCACACAGCCCCCCTGGTCAATGGCTTCAGTGTGGCCAATTACGACATGGAGGAGCAGACCTGCAGCCTCCCTGGACAAAAGAGGAAAGAAGACTGACTCAAATGGATCTATCTTCTGCCTATCACAGAGAGAGGAGGGGAATGGAGGGAGGAGGGAAAAGATGGCGAGATAGAAGGACGATCGGGAGGTCCTGGGCCTCTATCAAACAAATCTGTCTTCTACAGTTACTGTATCTTCTGTGTTACTGTGGCCCGCATGTTCTACCAGAGAGGAGGAGGAGGAGGGAGGGAGCGAGGGAGGGATAGGATATATTGAGATAAGAAGGGGTGGATAGACGGAGGGAGAGAGAAGTAAGAAATGGTTAGGTGGATAGAGATTGAGACTGTGAAAGGGAGAGATGGAGGGAAGGAAGGGTTGGGTATGTTGAAGTAGAGTAGAGGGAGAGATTTGGTTAGTGAGAGAATATGATGGAGGGTGGAGACAATCTGTTCCTCCGGACACCATCTCACACCAATACTCCCATCTCTGGTTTTGTCTGCTACTGTTTTCAAGGCCTTTGTATGCTTTCTGGTTTCCAACATGAGTTTAAGGACCTGGACACCTCCGAAGGTCTTCTGAGTTCATCAAACACTTTGGCTATTTATTTTCAAAAGGGTTTTACTTTTCTCTTATGTACAGTATAGGTATTTATTTGTCTTTCCTTTTTATCATAATGACAATGAAATGCACACTCTGGTAAGATGATTCATATTTTTTTTCAAGATGAGTTTTATCAGGTGATTAAGCACCAAACTGAGCTGAGCTTAATCACTGCCGTTCATAACGAGACTGACAGAGATCAATTGGATCGAGCTGAAACTAAGCATCTCACTGCCTTGTAGACCATAGCAACTCACAAGACAAACTGTTAAAATGGGTGAATATGGGACCAAACTTAGACTTCTTATTTTTAAACCACGTTCACGATGAGCTCCTTGTTGCCTTTTAAATTGTTTTAAACGTGTTAATGGTTTTAATGTTGCTTGAGTGAAACATCCCACAGCTTAAGTGTATTTATTTTCATAGGCATAAACATTGGTGTCTCAAACATGAACATTTGTTGTTTTCCCTTTTCTTATTGGATGAACAGAGAAAAAGAGTTGGGTTCCATCTCAAATGACACCCTATTCCCTAAAGAGTGCATATTTAGCTCTGGTCAAAAGTAGTGCACTATATGGGGAATAGGATGCCATTGGGGGGTACATTCAGATCCTTACCTCCCTTTTTTTTATTGCCTTTCTCATATCACTCTGGAATGAAGTTGACTTTACACAAATATATAGGATCAGCCCACCCTGCTGAAATCCTAACATGAACCATTATGCAGGGGGCCATCATAAAACTGATCTGTGATCAGTTCTGACTTTATGATAAACCATCAATCTGTTCTGGCTTTTTGTACTGGTTGGTTTGTTTTGGGAATTCTCTGCAGTTTGACTTTAAATCGACACCTTTTGTATGTTGTACATTTGTGGTATCTACATCTTTGAATGTTTGAATATTCATTTTGTAAGAAAGTGAATTGTAAATTATGAATACCTATGCAGTGCTCATCCCTGCCTTTTATGTTGAATTAAATCATGACATTTCTATAGCTGCGGCGTTATTCTTTATTGCCACTAGTGGGAGCTGTGGAAACATACATATTAAGTTAATTAGATGGTGACTATTCTATGCCTTTGGCAAGGATGATTGGAAAAATTTCACATAATATATATATATATATATATATATCCATCTTTGTAGTTAATGGTGACTTTCACTCCCCGCCAACCACCCTACATCTGGACTAATTTCAGAACACAGAAAAGGTGAAAGCAATGTCTGGAATTTCTCAACTGTCCAGTTATTTCCAATCGTGTACATATGGCCTCTTGTGTCCTCTCCTCTCACACACTCTTTGCACAAGCTTAACATTGTGTCATGAAGGTAAAGTTAACACTGTGCCCATTAACACACACCAACCATCCTGGCTTCAGCTAAAAATAGGCAGGATTAAGCTCAAGCTGAGATGAGAAAGAGGTGAGGGATGAATAGAGGGAACATTGTGCTCCAAATCTAATTCCCAAGGGCCAGAGGAAGGAAGTAAGGGTCTTGGAGAGATAGAAAGAACATTAGGAGCGAGAGCATACAGTAGAGTACACAAGTACATTAGACACACTGATGTTAAACTGCATCAGTAAATTGATAATTGGTCAATTTTGTTTAACTGTACCCAGTTATTACTCTCACACTCAGATTCACACTAAAACAAACAGGCATTTAAAATGGACGCTTGCATTTTGTGCGTCATATGGGTCCTTGCCCGAATAGGTGGTGTCGCACTTTTTTTTAGCAACTATTGAACGGAAAATGAACTTTAAATATTTGAAGAATAGACAAAGTACCCAATTGCTCATGTAATACCATTGCAATTTCACCGACAGTGTATTCCGTTGGATGCAGAGAAAGTAACGGAATTGCCTTGCTTTGACATTGAACGAAGACAAAGAAGTTCCTCTGGGAGGTTAGCTGGCTTCCTGATAATTTCGTTTGGATTAGCTGGCTAGCAAGCTAACAACAACCCATATTCAAGTGAAATTACCCAAAACAGGTACAGTACTATTAACGATCTGGGTACCAATCGACTTTGTAGCGGGGGGGTTCAAATCAAATTGTATCGGTCACATACACATATTTAGCAGATGTTTGTGCTTCTTGAACGTTTTCCGTAATGAATACACCCCATTTGTCTTCATGGGTGAACATTTTCTGGGAGAAAACACATTTGTTGACTATTTCTCTGTGCTCTAGCAGAGAAACCATGGAGGAGTCAGCAAGCACCATAGAGGTCACTGTGAAGACCCTGGACTCCCAGAGCAGGAGCTACACTGTCCGTAGGGAGGTAGGCTGTGACTTCCTGTTGTTGTTGTTGTTGTCTGCTTTTGTCTTAATCTGAAATCCAACTGAACATATCAGTTTAGATTCCAGGCTACTCCTATGTGGCCTATATTTTGTGCACTTATGAGTGGGAAATATATTTATTCAGCTCTACTAGCAATGCACTGAGCCTCCAACCTCTCCCTCAGTTGACAGTGAAGGAGTTCAAAGAACACATAGCTGCATCAGTGGAGATCCCAGTGGACAAGCAGAGACTAATCTACCAGGGCAGAGTGCTGCAGGATGAGAGGACACTGAACGAATACAGTGAGTAAAAAAGCCAGCAACTATTCTATTCTATTCAAAGGACACAGTAAGTAATATACTACATACATAGTCTCTGATCTGTTGTAAAACAGCAAAACAGTTAACATTGCTGGACATCTTGTGTTATTGAGAATGTACATGAGAGCACCTTGCTCCAGTAACCCCAGGACTTCTCTTCTCTCCCTGTCTTTTCTCCTTTCCTCTTCTCTGCTCTCCTCTCTCATTCTCTATCCTCCACTCTGCTTCTCTGTCCTCCACTCTGCTTCACTGTCCTCCACTCTGCTTCACTGTCCTCCACTCTGCTTCACTGTCCTCCACTCTGCTTCACTGTCCTCCACTCTGCTTCTCTGTCCTCCACTCTGCTTCTCTGTCCTCCACTCTGCTTCTCTGTCCTCCACTCTGCTTCTCTGTCCTCCACTCTGCTTCTCTGTCCTCCACTCTGCTTCACTGTCTTCCACTCTGCTTCACTGTCCTCCACTCTGCTTCACTGTCCTCCACTCTGCTTCACTGTCCTGTCATCCTCTGCTCTTGTTCTCTGTCCTCTCTCCTTCTCTGTCCTCCACTCTCATTCTCTCTCCTCCACTCTCATTCTCTCCTCCTATGGCCTCCTCTCAGATGTGGCTGGTAAGGTGATCCACCTGGTGGAGCGTGCTCCTCCTCAGACCTCCCAGTCTGGCGGTGGGGGAGGAGGAGTGTCCTCAGGGGGAACAGAGGGAGGTGCCACCACCTCCTCCCAGGGAGGCCCCCAGGACCGCAACGGGAACAGCTACGTCATGCTGGGAACCTTTAACCTGCCCGTCAACATCATGGACCCTCAGCAGATACAGGTGAGTCAAGGTTGTGTGTTGGTGTGCACTGTGCAGCTGGTTCATAGTCTTTATTCAGAAAAAATATTGAGCACCTAAAAATGTATTGAATCAAACAGTTTTAATCGGTACCAAATGTGCCTGTAGGATTTGTTGAACATCGAGTGTATTAACAATGAAGTAATACAAGTGTAATAACTGTGGTTTCCTTGGAAGATGCAAGTGCAGCAGATGATGGCAGGAGTGGGAGAAGCAGGAAGGAATACCAGAGTCAGCACCAGCACTCGAGTAAGTCTTCCTTATTACTGTCATATACATTGCCTTTGGAAAGTATTTAGACCCCTTGAATCTTTCCACATTTTGTTACATTACAGCCTTATTCTAAAATGGATTATATAAATAAAAATCATCAGCAATCTACGCATTATACCCCATAATGATGAGGCAAAAACAGGTTTTTAGAAACGTTGGCAAATTTATTAACCATAAAACAGATACCTTATTTACATAAGTATTCAGAGACTCGAAATTGAACTCTGGTTCATCCTGTTTTCATTGATCATCCTTGAGATGTTTCTACATCTTGATTGCGGTCCACCTCTGGTAAATTCAATTGATTGGACATGATTTGGAAAGGCACACACCTGTCTATATAAGGTCCCACAGTTGACAGTACATGTCAGAGCATAAACCAAGCCTTGAGATCGAAGGAATTGTCCGTAGAGCTCCGAGACAGGATTCAAGGCACAGAACAGGGGAAGAGTACCAAAAAATGTCCGCAGCATTGATGGTCCCCAAGAACACAGTGGCCTCCATCACTCTGGAAGAAGTTTGGAACCACCAAGACCCTTCCTAGAGCTGGCCGACCAGCCAAACTGAGCAATCGGGTGGGAAGGGCCTTGGTCAGGGAGGTGACCAAGAACCCGATGGTCACTCTGACAGAGCTCCAGAGTTCCTCTGTGGAGATGGGAGAACCTTCCAGAAGGACAACCATCTCTGCAGCACTCCACCAATTAGGCCTTTGTGGTAAAGTGGCCAAATGGAAGCCACTCCTCAGTAAAAGGCACTTGACAGCCCGCTTGGAGTTTGCCAAAGGGCACCTAAAGGACTCTCAGACCATGAGAAACAAGATTCTCTGGCCTGATGAAACCAAGATGGAACTCTTTGACCTAAATGGCAAGCATCATGTCTGGAGGAAACCTGGCACCATCCCTACGGTGAAGCATAGTGGTGGCAGCATCATGAGGGGATGATTTTCAGCGGCAGGGACTGGGAGACTAGTCAGGATCGAGGGAAAGATGAACGGAGAAATGTACAGAGAGATCCTTGATGAAAACCTGCTCCAGAGCGCTCAGAACCTCAGACTGGGGAGAAGGTTCACCTTCCAACAGGACAACGACCCTAAGCACACAGCCAAGACAACACAGGAGTGGCTTCGGGACAAGTCTCTGAATGTCCTTGAGTGTCCCAGCCAGAGCCTGGACTTGAACCCGATCGAAAATCTCTGGAGAGACCTGAAAATAGCTGTGCAGTGACACTTCCCATCCAACCTGACAGAGCTTGAGAGGATCTGCAGAGAGGCATCAGAGAATATCCCCAAATACAGGTGTGCCAAGCTTGTAGTGTCATACCCAAGAAGACTCGAGGCTGTAAGAGCTGCCAAAGGTGCTTCAACGAAGTACAGAGTAAATGGTCTGAAAATGTATGTAAATGTTATGTTTCATTTTTCATTTGTAATACATTTGCAAAAAAAAGACCAGGTCATCTGATGCAACACTCCATCACTCTCCTTCTTGGTCAAATAGCCCTTACACAGCATGGAGGTTTGTTGGGTCATTGTCCTGTTGAAAAACAAATGATTGTCCCACTAAGTGTAAACCAGATGGGATGGTGTATCACTGCGGAATGCTATGGTAGCCATGCTGGTTAAGTGTGCCTTGAATGCTAAATAAATCACTGACAAAGCACCCCAAAACCATCACACCTCCTCCTCCATGGTTCACAGTGGGAACCACACATGCGGAGATCATCCGTTCATCTACTCAGTGTCTTACAAAGACACATCGTTTGGAACCAAAAACCTAAAATTTGGACTAATCAGATCCAATTTTGAGCCTGTGATCGAACCCACAAATGCTGATGCTTCAGATACTCAACTAGTCTAAAGAAGGCCAGTTTTGTTGCTTCTTTAATCAGAACAACAGTGTTCAGCTGTGTTAACATAATTGCAAAAGGGTTTTCTAATGCTCAATTAGCCTTTTAAAATGATAAACTTGATTTAGCTAACACAATGTGCCATTGGAACACAGGAGGGATGGTTGCGGATAATTGGCCTCTGTACTGCTATGTAGATATATTAAAAATCAGCCGTTTCCAGCTACAATAGTCATTTACAACATTAACAATGCCTACACTGTATTTCTGATCAATTTTATGTTATTTAAATGGACAAAAGAATGTGATTATCTTTCAAAATCAAGGAATATGTGTACACATAGATATCTGTCTATTACATTACTATTAGGGTATGTTTATGATCTGTCTTGTTTGTAGAGCAATGGTTCAGTGGATGTGCATATCAACGTTGACCAATCAGTGCAGAGCGAGCCCAGGATGAGGCTGCAATTGGCTGAGAACTTGCTAAGGGATACCCAGTCTCTGATCCACAGACTGGAGGTACAGTAACAACTCGCATACTATGCTATGTTATGCTCTGCTATTATTCTATATTATAGCGAAATCTATTTTTAGTGCCTAATTGACCTTTTAGACAACATGTTTGTGTTTGCAGGGTCAGCCCAGTGGTGTTCCATCTCAAGCCGAGCCGGAGACATCTCAGTCCACCTCCTCTTCCTCCTCCTCATCCTCTTCCGCTACAGCTGCCACTGCAGGAGCATCCCAGCCTATGGACACCTCCCCTCCTGCTCCACCACCTCCCCCTCCCACCTCCTCCAGCCAGACAGAGGGACCACCCCACCCCGGGCCCAAGTAAGTGCTCGGGAGGGCACAGCGTAGTGTTTCAAATAGAATCAAAACGCATTCTCCTGTTTCTTTCCTACTGAACACATACCTCTCTCTCCCTCTCTCTCTTTCTCTTTCTCTCTCTCTCTGCTTCCTCCACTCCCTCCCCAGCCACCCCAGCCCAGCAGCGCTAGTGGAGGTGTTGTCAGAGGTGAGGAGGGTGGAGGAGAGGCTTCGTCCCTTCATAGAGAGAACTCACTCCATCCTTGGGGCTGCCACTTCAGCAGACTACAACAACAACGTAAACACTACAACTCCATTATATTCAGTTGCACAGCAACTACCTCTTCAACCCATGCAAAACATTATCACACTGTTTTGACTTCAAACTTAAACTCCTGTTACATATTCGTCCTTTAACTTCAATGGTGTCCATGAGAAGAAAAGTTACAACATAAACTGTGCCGCAGAGTTGAGTTAGTCTTCTTGAATAGGTCAGTCACAGTGCTGCTTGCATGAGTGAAATGGAGCCCCAAACAGACTTGAATAAACCACATGTGAATCAGTCACCACTTTGTTCATCTGTCTTCACAGACGCAGGAAAGAGAAGAGGACCAGCACGTTCTCAACCTGGTCGGGGAGTCTCTACGTCTCCTTGGCAACACCCTGGTTGCCCTTAGTGACCTACGTTGTAACCTGGCCACTCCTCCCCCCCGTCACCTCCACGTGGTTCGGCCCATGTCCCACTACGGCTCCCCCGTCCTGCTGCAGGGTGGTATGCCACACCACACCCCCATACCGGTAGGTCACTGTGTGGAGAGAGTCTTCCACATATACTCTCAGTAATTTTAGCACCAGGTTCTAAAACTAAACCTCACTGGTTGGTGGATTCAAATTCAAATCACCAGCTTTTCATACTTTTACCAGCATTTCGCTGTAGGTCTTTTCAAATTTAACTTTGTATATGCACACCATTTTCTTGGGACGTTACTAACTTGACTTGTGTCTTCAGATAAACCTTGGGAACCTTGGAAATTTGGGAACCACAGTCACCATGGCGTCCAATGGGAGGCATGCAGCCGAGGGCTGGGCCCAAACCTCTCAGGCTCCTGGCCAGTCAGAGGGCCAGGCCCTGCTTCCACAGCCCAACACAGCCAATCAGCAGCCAATTCAGGGCCAGGGGGCTCCGCATGTCATCAGAATCACCCACCAGACCATGGAGCCTGTGGTAATGATGCAGATGAACCTGGATGGTGAGGGAGGGGACACGTTTGTTATTTTCTCTCTCTTGCTCTTGGCTCATCTTGGAGTTGTCATGGCCTAACTGTGTCTTTCATGCGTACCAAATAATCAGTACATTAGATATTCATTCCAAACCGAGAGAGACCATAGTCATTGTTGATTTCCTGTAGGAAACTTACAGGTGTGTCCGAGGAGAGCTGTAATGTAGCAAAAGCTTGCATACCCAGTATACATATTCAGAGTTGTAAGTTAATGTCTTCTCCCTGGTTGGTCTCTCTCTTAGAATCTGGCAGCGGCCCTCAGGTCCAAGGACAACCGATCCCTATGGTTACTGGACAGCCTGGTGAGTGCTTTTGACTCCTACATCACCCTATGTTCATTATGGTATTTACACCAGACCCCTATACCACAGTCTCTGAACCACTAGTCCCTGGGATGTTGCTGACCGTTATATCAACTATTTATCTCTGTACTCTCTCAATCTGAAGGTGCTACTCCAGTCCAAATCGCAGGCCTTCCTCCAGAGTTCATGCAGGCCATCGTCCACCAGATCTCTCAGCAGGCTGCTGCCATGGCAACCGCTGCTGCCACGGGTCACCCCGGGCAACCAGGAGTAGGCATCCCCGGGACCACCCCCAGCTCTGACACCTCGGCCCCCCCTCACCCTCACGGGCCTCTGCCCCCTGGAGCCAGGGTGGTGATCACACACCCCTCCTTCTCCCCCCACATCCCCCAGCCTGTGGGCACCAGGGGCACCACCATCAACCTCAGGGCTTCAGTGCCCCCTGCTGGCGGGCAACAGAACCTTCAGGTGAGGAGAGGGGCAGAGATGGAGAAGTCTGTGAGGAATGACTTTGGTCTCTTATGTCCTTGTGCTGTTGTACTTTGACAGGGGTGGCCAATCCTCCTGGAGAGCTACTGGTTTTGCAGACTTTTGTTCCGGCCCTGCTCTAACACACCTGATTCAACTAATCAACTGATCTCTTTGTCCATTTCTTCTCTTCTTCCAGGGCACACCTCTGGCTTCCTCTCCCCTAACTCAGATGATCAGTGGTCTGGTTGGACAGCTACTGATGCCTGGACAACAGATGCCTGGACAACAGATGTTTGGACAGATGCCTGGACAGCAAGGTGAGTGATTGATTGATTGATTGGTTGATTTATTGATTATTATAATGGCTGAATGATGGGTTTTATTTTGTAGTGTTCAAAGAAAATGGACAATGAATCAGAAGTCTTCTTTTTCCCAGTTCCTCCAGGTGATCAGACATCCACCAGCTCCTCCTCAGCCTCCCACTCCTTCTCTTTCTCCACCTCCTCCTCTTCATCCTCTTCTGCCTCCTCCTCCTTCTCCTCCTCCAATCCCGTCCCTCCCCACCCCTCCTGTGGGGCGAACACATCTGGCCAGACCACCACCCACACCACCAACACCACTTCCATGGGCCAGCCACCGGAAGGGGTCGCCGAGGCCAACCTAGCCCAACTCCTGGGCTCCCTACTGGGTGGAGCTAGTGGGCCAGGAGCCCCTGGTTCTGGAGCTAACCCACACATCACTGTGACCGTACCTGGAGTCCCAGGGTTCTTCCAGGGAATGTCAGACTTTATCCAGGTGAGAGAGAAAATTATTGAACCGTATTGGTAACTATTATAATCAATGTGACTGAAAAGTAACTCTTATAATTATGTAATTACTCTGTTATCACGCTGTAATAGAAATTGAAGTAGTCCTAATTAGTAGTAGTCGTAATTAAATGAGTCCTAATTAGTAGAAGTTGCCTGAATTTGTCGAAGTTGTCGGAAGTCGTTTCAAGTTGTAGAAGTTGTCTGAATTCGTCACAGTCATCGAAATGTATATAAGTCTGAATTAGTCGTAATTAGTAGAAGTTGTTGTAATTAGTCAAAGCTGTCGTCATTAGTCGAAGTTGTGGTCATTAGTCGAAGTTGAAGTAGTCGCAATTAGTAGAAGTAAACTCTAGACAACTAGATGACTGTGCAACAAAGTGTCACCCAGTAGTTACCCAATGGTTCCTCTCCCATTTCTAGGCTAACCAACCCATCTTCTCCCGACCCTCACCCGTACCCCTACCCGGCCAGGAGCCTCCCCCTGGCCAAGGCACCCCTAACCCCCCTCACCAGGTGGCCCCTGGGGGTGGAGGGGACCCATCCCTGAGCCCTGAGTTATTTACAGGTATTGTCCAGGGGGTCCTCTCCACCATGATGGGGTCTCTGGGGGCTCCGCAGGGGAACGGGGAGAGCATTGCTCAGTTCATCCAGAGACTGTCTCAGACCACCAACCTCTTCACACCTGGATCTGGAGACGCTGTCGGTGAGTCACTGACGAAAGGGAAAACCTTCTAACACTTATTAACTGTTGTACTTGTCTTTCTTGCACTCATACACACACGTGTCTTTTCTTACTAGCACCAAAAAGATGGCGCCTATTTAGATGGATTTACTTGTAATAATGGGGAATTGTGGTTGCCTTACAATATGAGCATTCAACTTAAATAGGTAAGTGTTTCTGGTTAAAATTGGCTGCCAAATGACTAGAATATACAGTTGAGGTCCGGAGTTTACATACACTTAGGTTGGAGTCATTAAAACTTGTTTTTCAACCACTCCTTCTGTCTGTCTCCTAGAGATGAACATACTTTGGTGCGAAAAGTGCAAATCAATCCCAGAACAACAGCAAAGGACCTTGTGAAGATGCTGGAGGAAACAGGTACAAAAGTATCTATATCCACAGTAAAACGAGTCCTATATCGACATAACCTGAAAGGCCGCTCAGCAAGGAAGAAGCCACTGCTCCAAAACCGGCATAAAAAAGCCAGACTACGGTTTGCAACTGCACATGGGGACAAAGATCGTACTTTTTGGAGAAATGTCCTCTGGTCTGATGAAACAAAAATAGAACTGTTTAACCATAATGACTGTCGTTATGTTTGGAGGAAAAAGGGGGAGGCTTGCTAGCCGAAGAACCCATCCCAACCGTGAAGCACGGGGGTGGCAGCATCATGTTGTGGGGGTGCTTTGCTGCAGGAGGGACTGGTGCACTTCACAAAATAAATGGCATCATGAGGAAGGGAAATTTGTAGATATATTGAAGCAAATCTCAAGACATCAGTCATGAAGTTAAAGCTTGGTCGCAAATGGGTCTTCCAAATGGACAATGACCCCAAGCATACTTCCAAAGTTGTGGCAAAATGACTTAAGGACAACAAAGTCAAGGTATTGGAGTGGCCATCACAAAGCCCTGACCTCAATCCTATAGAAGATTTGTGGGCAGAATTGAAAAAGCGTGTGTGAACAAGGAGGCCTACAAACCTGACTCTGTTACACCAGCTCTGTTAGGAGGAATGGGCCAAAATTCACCCAACTTATTGTGGGCAGCTTGTGGAAGGCTACCTGAAATGTTTGACCCATGTTAAACCATTTAAAAGCAATGCTACCAAATACTAATTGAGTGTATGTAAACTTCTTACTCACTGGGAATGTGATGAAAGAAATAAAAGCTGAAATAAATAATTCTCTCTACTATTATTCTGAAATTTCACATTCTTAAAATAAAGTGGTGATCCTAACTGACCTAAAATAGGGATTTTTTACAAGGATTAAATGTCAGGAATTGTGAAAAACTGAGTTTAAGTGTGTTTGGCTAAGGTGTATGTAAACGTCCGACTGTAAATGTAAAAAATATATATATTTTGTACAAATCTACACCTGTGATAGCGTTCTTGGAAAAGTGAAAGAAGACCGAAGTGTCTTTGTTTTTGCTGAACATATTCTTTGACCTCATCTCTCTGCAGGGTTCTTTGGGGACCTGTTGTCCCTGGTGTGTCACAGTTTCTCCATGGTGGACATGGTGTTGTTACTCCATGGTAACGCCCAGCCAATCAGCCGGATCCAGCCCCAGCTCACTGAATTCTTCAACCAGCACTACCTGCAGGGTCGAGAGCCTACTGACGCCAATATCAACGTGAGTATCTCTGCTCTACTGCCAGCTGCTGTCTTAATGAGAATCATGACATGAAATTGGCACAGTATCCTCTCCATTTGCAGTGAACTTTATTAAGGCCAATGTTTGTGGCATCTCAACTCAAAAGATTAGAAACTGAACGCACTATGTTTTGTCTTTTCAGGCAGCATCTGTGGACCTCATCAATGATCTGGAGGAGTACATAGCAGAGAGCTTTGTAAGTCTCCCACTCTCTGACTATTAAATTGTCGCAATATGTTTAGAATATTGTAATAATACAGTACCCTGTCTCTCTCTCAGGCCACAGTGACTGTGAGAGAGGGCGTGGACATCATTCAAACCAACATCACCTTCCTTAGACAGCAGTTTACCCGCGTGGCAACACACATCCTACGCTGCACAGGTGAAACACTCAAACCCCTTGTGTAAAGCTTTTCTATACTGGGTCCTACACATTGTTACCAAACTGGTTTACCGGACTACTGTCAACCCTAGTCTAGTACCTAACAGCAGCATGACTGTAAATCTGTTGCTGGTGTTGTGTGTCTCTACCTCTCTGCAGACCAAACGTTTGGTCACCGCCTGCTGCTGCTCTGCACCCAGGGTCTGTTTGAGTGTCTGGCTCTCAACCTTTACTGTCTCCGAGGGGAACAGAGAGCACTCACCCAAGTCATCAACCACCGCATCGTTAGTACACTCCTCCACTACTCTATCCACTCTACTATTTGATAGACTTGAGTGTTTCCCAACCCGGTCCTCAGGACCCATAGCCGGTCAACAACATTTTCCCATTTCAGTACAAGCTAGTTGCTAAACTAGTCATTGAATGAATCAGTTGAATCCCATTGTATCTGGTAGGTTGTGGGTTGAGTCCTGGTATATCTGCTTGGTGTGTATGATGTAAAGATCTATACATGTTTTCTCTCTCCTCTCTATGTCCACAGAGGAGGATGTCAGCAGAGGTCAACCCCAGCCTGGTCAACTGGCTGACCAGTATGATGACCATGAGACTCCACGTCATCCTGGAGCACAACCCAGTCACCGAGAACCACATCCAGCACTATGTCATCCACACACGGAGAGCAGAGCCTGGGGCACAGGCTGGACAGCAGACAGACACACAGAGTGTGGAGGTGAGTGATTGTGTGTGTGTGTGTTTGTGGTCAGTCTTTCCAGGTGTTGTTATCTGAGGGTTATAAGGACACTGCATGGTTGGGCTTGCCTAGAAAAACATCTGGTAATACCAGGAAATCAGCAAGGAACACAAAGTTCAGACAGCTTTGAGGACATGGTTATCTTTGTCTTCAGACAGTACAGCTAACCTTAGTTAACCTACTCTCCTCTCTCTACCTATCTAGATGGATGAAGGTCTGTCCCCGGCCCCGGCCACCACTGCAGAGGAGGCCATGGCTTCATCAGGGAACAGACAGGAGGTCGGAGCATATCCCGGGGTGACCGCCCCCTCGCAGAGAGCATCATCAGGGGAGAACAGAGGAGCTGTTGCCATGGCAGCAGGAGGAAGGGAGGAGTCTGGAGGAGACGTGGAGCCCTGGGCAGCTGCAGTGCCCCCTGTAAGGACATAGGACCTATGCTTTATTGTTTAGGGGTTAAGTGCCTTGCTCAAGGACACAATGGCTTCTAGGATACCTAGAATTCCCCAGTCAGACATGGGATTTGATCTTGTGACTATTCGGTTACAGGCTCACCTGTTTAACCACTGAGCTGTGTGTTTGGGTTCATCAGGAGTGGGTTCCTATCATCAGACACGACATGCTGTCTCAGAGGAAGATGAAGGCTCAGCCCCCTCTGTCTGATGCATACCTCCATGGGATGCCTGCCAAGAGGAGGAAGGTGAGCTGTCCATCTGCTTAGAAACCTAATGTGCCATTGTAAATTATAATTATTTGTCATGAGGACGCTATGCCCATTAAGTAATACCGGGCCAAGGAATATTCTCAACAGAAAGTCTGTAGTCTGTATACCTGGTTATTCTAACAGTGTTTCTATAGGAATTGAGACATTTTGATACGGAAGAGGGGAATTAGCGTTTATCATTGGACAATTTTGTGTAATACCTCCCAATTTCAAAACATATTATTCTCCTGTTTCGTGCCTACTGAACACAGCTCTGGTTAGTGTTGACCTGTTGTTATCCCCCTCTCGCAGACCCACCAGGGTGAAGGCCCTCACCTGTCCCTGTCTGAGGCAGTGAGCCGGGCGGCCCGTGCGGCAGGAGTCAGACCTGTCACTACCCCAGATAGCCTCCAGGGAGAGCTAGAGGAGCCAGAGCTTCAGGAGGCCTACCAAGAACAGGTAAATCCAATCACATGTACAGTGCATTCGGAAAGTATTCAGACCCCTTGACTTTTTCCACATTTTCTTATGTTACCTTAGTTTAAAATAAGGTATTAAATTTGTTTTTTTTCTTCATCAATCTACACACAATACCCCATAATGGCAAAGCAAAATCTGAAGTATTCAGACCCTTTACTCAGTACTTTGTTGAAGCACCTTTGACAGTGATTACAGCCTTGAGTATTCTTGGGTATGAAGCTACAAGCTTGGCACACCTGTATTTGGGGAGTTTCTCCCATTCTTCTCTGCAGATCCTCTCGAGCTCTGTATGGTTGGATGGAGAGCGTCGCTGCACAGGTATTTTCATGTCTCTCCAGAGATGTTTGATCGGGTTCAAGTCCGGGCTCTGGCTGGGCAACTCAAGGACATTCAGATACTTGTCCCGAAGCCACTTCAGCATCGTCTTGGCTGTGTGCTTAGGGTCGTTGTCCTGTTGGAAGTTGAACCTTCGCTCCAGTCTGTTGTCCTGAGCGCTCTGGAGCAGGTTTTCATCAAGGATCTCTCTGTACTTTTCTCTGTTCATCTTTGCCTCGATCCTGACTAGTCTCACAGTCACTGCTTCTAAAAAACATGCTGCCACCACCATGCTTCACCGTAGGGATTAGAGGTCGACCGATTAATTGGAATGGCCGATTAATTCGGGCCGATTTCAAGTTTTCATAACAATCGGAAATCTGTATTTTTTTTTACAACTTTATTTAACTAGTCAAGTCAGTTAAGAACACATTCTTACTTTCATTGACGGCCTAGGAACGGTGGGTTAACTGCCTTGTTCAGGGGCAGAGCGACAGATTTTTACTTTGTCAGCTCAGGGATTCAATCTTGCAACCTTACGGTTAACTAGTCCAACACTCTAACCACCTGCCTCACGAGGAGCCTGCCTGTTACGCGAATGCAGTAAGAAGCCAAGGTAAGGCCAAGGTATCTTATAAAAAACAATCAATCAATCATAATCACTAGTTACATGGTTGATGATATTACTAGTTTATCTAGCGTGTCCTGTGTTGCATATAATCGATGCGGTGCACATTCGCGAAAAAGGACTGTTGTTGCTCCAACGTGTAACTAACCATAAACATCAATGTATTTCTTAAAATCAATACACAGAAGTATATATTTTTAAACCTGCATATTTAGCTAAAAGAAATCCAGGTTAGCAGGCAATATTAACCCGTTGAAATTGTGTCACTTCTCTTGCGTTCATTGCACGCAGAGTCAGGGTATATGCAACCGTTTGGGCTGCCTGGCTCGTTGCAAACTAATTTGCCAGAATTTTACGTAATTATGACATTACATTGAAGGTTGTACAATGTAACAGCAATATCTAGACTTAGTGATGCCACCTGTTAGATAATAGCGTTTCAAACGTCACTCGCTCTGAGACTTGGAGTAGTTATTCCCCTTGCTCTGCATGAATAACACTGCTTCGAGGGTGGCTGTTGTGTTTTCCTGGTTCGAGCCCAGGTAGGAGCGAGAAGAGGGACGGAAGCTATACTGCTACAGTGGCAATACTAAAGTGCCTATAAGAACTTCCAATAGTCAACGGTATATGAAATACAAACCGTATAGAGAGAAATAGTCCTATAATTCCTATAATAACTACAACCTAAAACTTCTTACCTGGGAATATTGAAGACTCATGTTAAAAGGAACCACCAGCTTTCATATGTTCTGTCATGTTCTGAGCAAGGAACTTAAACGTTAGCTTTCTTACATGGCACATTATGTACTTTTACTTTCTTCTCCAACACTTTGTTTTTGCATTATTTAAACCAAATTGAACATGTTTCATTATTTATTTGAGGCTAAATAGATTTTTTCATTACTGTTATTATTAAGTTAAAATAAGTGTTCATTCAGTATTGTTGAAATTGTCATTATTACAACAACAAAAATCGGCCGATTAATCGGTATCGGCGGTCTTTGGTCCTCCAATAATCGGTATCGGCGTTAAAAAAATCATAATCGGTCGACCACTAGTAGGGATGGTGCCAGGTTTCATCCAGACATGACGCTTGGCATTCAGACCAAAGAGTTCAATCTTGGTTTCATCAGACCAGAAAACCCTGTTTCTCATGGTCTGAGAGTCCTTTAGTTACCTTTTGGCAAACTCCAAGTGGGCTGTCATGTGCCTTTTACTGAGGAGTGGATTCCGTCTGGCCACTCTACCATAAAGGCCTGATTGGTGGAGTGTTGCAGAGATGGTTGTCCTTCTGGCAGGTTCCATCTCCACAGAGGAACTCTGGAGCTCTGTCAGCGACGATCGGGTTCTTGGTCACCTCCCCGACCAAGGCCCTTTTCACCCGATTGCTCAGTTTGGCCGGGTCTTGGTGATTCCAAACATCTTCCATTTAAGAATGAAGGAAGCCACTGTTCTTGGGGACCTTCAATGCTGCAGACATTTTTTGGTACCCTTCCCCAGATTTGTGCCTCGACACAGTCCCGTCTCGGAGTTCTACAGACAATTCCTTTGACCTCGTGGCTTGGTATTTTTATTTTATTTTATTTCACCTTTATTTAACCAGGTAGGCTAGTTGAGAACAAGTTCTCATTTACAACTGCGACCTGGCCAAGATAAAGCATAGCAGTGTGAACAGACAACACAGAGTTACACATGGAGTAAACAATTAACAAGTCAATAACACAGTAGAAAAAAAGAGAGAGTCTATATACATTGTGTGCAAAAGGCATGAGGAGGTAGGCGAATAATTACAATTTTGCAGATTAACACTGGAGTGATAAATGATCAGATGGTCATGTACAGGTAGAGATACTGGTGTGCAAAAGAGCAGAAAAGTAAATAAATATAAACAGTATGGGCATGAGGTAGGTAAATTGGGTGGGCTATTTACCAATAGACTATATACAGCTGCAGCGATCGGTTAGCTGCTCAGATAGCAGATGTTTGAAGTTGGTGAGGGAGATAAAAGTCTCCAACTTCAGCGATTTTTGCAATTCGTTCCAGTCACAGGCAGTAGAGAACTGGAACGAAAGGCGACCAAATGAGGTGTTGGCTTTAGGGATGATCAGTGAGATACACCTGCTGGAGCGCGTGCTACGGGTGGGTGTTGCCATCGTGACCAGTGAACTGAGATAAGGTGGAGCTTTACCTAGCATGGACTTGTAGATGACCTGGAGCCAGTGGGTCTGGAGACGAATATGTAGCGAGGGCCAGCCGACTAGAGCATACAGGTCGCAGTGGTGGCTGGTATAAGGTGCTTTAGTAACAAAACGGATGGCACTGTGATAAACTGCATCCAGTTTGCTGAGTAGAGTATTGGAGGCCATTTTGTAGATGACATCGCCAAAGTCGAGGATCGGTAGGATAGTCAGTTTTACTAGGGTAAGTTTGGCGGCGTGAGTGAAGGAGGCTTTGTTGCGGAATAGAAAGCCGACTCTAGATTTGATTTTAGATTGGAGATGTTTGATATGAGTCTGGAAGGAGAGTTTACAGTCTAGCCAGACACCTAGGTACTTATAGATGTCCACATATTCTAGGTCGGAACCATCCAGGGTGGTGATGCTAGACGGGCGTGCGGGTGCAGGCAGCGAACGGTTGAAAAGCATGCATTTGGTTTTACTAGCTTTTAAGAACAGTTGGAGGCCACGGAAGGAGTGTTGTATGGTGTTGAAGCTCGTTTGGAGGTTAGATAGCACAGTGTCCAAGGAAGGGCCGGAAGTATACAGAATGGTGTCGTCTGAGTAGAGGTGGATCAGGGAATCGTCCGCAGCAAGAGCAACATCATTGATATATACAGAGAAAAGAGTCGGCCCGAGAATTGAACCCTGTGGCACCCCCATAGAGACTGCCAGAGGACCGGACAACATGCCCTCCGATTTGACACACTGAACTCTGTCTGCAAAGTAGTTGGTGAACCAGGCCAGGCAGTCATTAGAAAAACCGAGGCTACTGAGTCTGCCGATAAGAATATGGTGATTGACAGAGTCGAAAGCCTTGGCCAGGTCGATGAAGACTGCTGCACAGTACTGTCTTTTATCGATGGCGGTTATGATATCGTTTAGTACCTTGAGCGTGGCTGAGGTACACCCGTGACCGGCTCGGAAACCAGATTGCACAGCGGAGAAGGTACGGTGGGATTCGAGATGGTCAGTGACCTGTTTGTTGACTTGGCTTTCGAAGACCTTAGATAGGCAGGGCAGGATGGATATAGGTCTGTAACAGTTTGGGTCCCGGGTGTCTCCCCCTTTGAAGAGGGGGATGACTGCGGCAGTTTTCCAATCCTTGGGGATCTCAGACGATATGAAAGAGAGGTTGAACAGGCTGGTAATAGGGGTTGCGAGAATGACGGCGGATAGTTTCAGAAATAGAGGGTCCAGATTGTCAAGCCCGGCTGATTTGTACGGGTCCAGGTTTTGCAGCTCTTTCAGAACATCTGCTATCTGGATTTGGTTAAAGGAGAACCTGGAGAGGCTTGGGCGAGTAGCTGTGGGGGGCGGATCTGTTGGCCGAAGTTGGAGTAGCCAAGAGGAAGGCATGGCCAGCCGTTGAGAAATGCTTGTTGAAGTTTTCGATAATCATGGATTTATCGGTGGTGACCGTGTTACCTAGCCTCAGTGCAGTGGGCAGCTGGGAGGAGGTGCTCTTGTTCTCCATGGACTTCACAGTGTCCCAGAACTTTTTGGAGTTGGAGCTACAGGATGCAAATTTCTGCCTGAAGAAGCTGGCCTTGGCTTTCCTGACTGACTGCGTGTATTGGTTCCTGACTTCCCTGAACAGTTGCAAATCGCGGTGACTATTCGATGCTATTGCAGTTTGCCACAGGATGTTTTTGTGCTGGTCGAGGGCAGTCAGGTCTGGAGTGAACCAAGGGCTATATCTGTATTTGCTCTGACATGCACTGTCAACTGTGGGACCTTATATAGACAGGTGTGTGCCTTTACAAGTCATGTCCAATCAATGGAATTTACCGAAGGTGGACTCCAATCAAGTTGTAGAAACATCTCAAGGATGATCAATGAAAACAGGATGCACCTGAGCTCAATCTCGAGTCTCATAACAAAGGGTCTGAATACTTATGTAAATAAGCTATTTCTGTTTTAAAGTGTTAATACATTTGTAAAAATTTATAAAAACCTGTTTTTGCTTGGTCATTATGGGATATTGTGTGTAGATTGATGAAAATGTTTTATTTAATCAATTTTAGAGTAAGGCTGTAAAGTAACAAAATGTGGAAAAGTCAAGGGGTCTGAATACTTCCCGAATACACTGTACATTATTAATAACCTCAAAGTATGGGCGGAACCACAGAAGCATTTCAAAAGTATATGAACCGGGCCTAAACCTAAAAAATGTTTGGCTCACTTTCACTCTGAAACAGCAGGGTGAACGAGACTTTAAAGCGTGGCAACGTGAGACTGACCAACCCTAACCTTGACTCCTATGTTTCTCAGGTGAGGAGTGACATCAAGGAGAGAGTGAGAGATGACCCAGAATTCAGCTCCCAGCGTTTCCCCAACACACACCGGGCATTTTCTCTTGACGACTCCTAAATATTATTGGTCCTCAGGCCTGTCAACCATTCCATCTAGTCAATCAGTTTTCTCCCTGGATGACTCAAAATCTGATTGGTCGCCACACCTGTCAATAACCCTATCTAGCCAATCACTCACAACCATGATGTATCCAGCATCATGCATCTCAACATCACATCCCAAAACATGTCTGCTCTATTCGTGAAATGTCTATCTTCAACATTCTGTAACACGCCCCAGATTCGATTCTGCAACATTCCCTGTGGGTCTGTCATGTCCAGTGAACAACAAAGAGAAAAGAAAACACAAGAGTCTTGACTTGCTTAAATCCTGCTTTCTCATTGAAATGACACGTATTTAAAACCGAGAAGAGCTTTACAACCGGTCTGTCATCTATCAATGGAAAATGTCAGTCTCTCTGTGGTATCTCCCCTAAAGCACCGCTTTCTCATTCCAACAAACTTGTTTCTAACCGGTTGTGGTCATCTGTATGTCTGGTTGTCCTTAAGGTTTTGCTGTAACTTGTAAATTAGCACAAATTGTACATTGTATTAAGAACGTGATGTAATAATATTCTAGTGATAATGCAAAAGCTATTCCTTGTAAAGTAACAAAAACCTTCCGTAGGCTTTTTTTGGGGGTGGTGTTTAGTTTGGTATCCTGACTAGAGATGAAAGAAGCACAGATTCTACATGTTGACTGGCCTGGTTAAACCAGACTGAACCGTGCGAACAATTGAAACAGTGGTGAGCGCAACATTGTCTGGTGTAATCGTGCTACATCTTTACGTATTTACTTTCAGGATAGAGAGGATGGTAGAGGTTTAGGTGTTAGGGGTGATTATCATGTCATCAGTGACATTTTGAGTTTAGCTATTTTAAAGTGACTGTGAATACGAGGCTCAATGGTGTTTTAGCCATAATTATGTTAAGTTGTAATAATAACCGCCATAATTAAGACCATGATAAAGATAAGTCTCGTTTTATGCCATTGTATTTCTTTCTAGGCGACCACGGCTATCATTTCTAGAACCTAACTGTTGTAAAAAGTTGAATGCTATGTAACCTGTGAACATTGCTTTAAAATAAATTGTCGATGTCGAAAAGCTAACTTTGTGAAATAAGGGATTTTTTAAATATATTTTTTTCAACAATTGATTGACTGATTGAGCCTTCGGCTCTTGCAGAAATGTAAATATGATTGAAGTTGTCAGATAAGTGTCTGGTGCGGTCCTTTTGTGTTAAGGTGCTAATGTTGGGTAGGATGATATGACTCAAGTCAAGAATATCAGCAGATACACATTTATAATCACTAGATAGTTTTATTCACACATACATAGCCAGGTTATTGCAACAACCACAAACACACGGCACTAGAAGAGAATGATTCATTGTCATTTTTTCCATTATGATTTTTGTACTGATTGAATTTTACTGATACTAAAGAGTTAGGTAACACGTTACTTGAAGGGGATAAAACCGTAATGAAAGAGATCGTAACAACTTTACAAGTGTTCCAGTATCATTCATAACAACCTTCATAACTTATTTAATCAACGTCATTCATGAGGTGTTATGAATGCCTTACGTATGCCCCTTCAAAGTCAAGTGTTATTGAGTATTAACGGTCATGCTAGATTTAACACATGGCATGCTTTGTCACCTAGTTTAAGAAAGCATTGTAGTCTCAAACACACACATGTTGAGTGAAACATATTTTATCAATGATGCAGAGGAAGCTTGAGTCGCATTCTGATGACAGGTACTCAATATTCTACACACACTCCTTTTTTTGCAACTTATAATAACCATTAAACTAAAAGTCAACTGTCATTCTAATCAAGAGTATTGTTTACCGTTCAGAAAATAACAGAGAAGTCTCAGTCCCGAACAGGCAAATGCACATTTTCAGAAGCATGACTCCAGAGTGCTATATACACTATATATACAAAGGTATGTGGACACCCCTTCATATTAGTGGATTTGGCTATTTCAGCCAAATTACAAACCTGACAGGTGTATAAAATCGAGCACACAGCCATGCAATCTCCATAGACAAATATAGGCAGTAGAATGGCCTTAGTAAAGAGCTGTGACTTTCAATGTGGCACTGTCATATGATGCCACCTTTCCAACAAGTCAGTTCAGCAAATTTCTGCCCTGCTAGAGCTTCCCAGTCCACTGGAAGTGCTGTTATTGTGAAGTGGAAATGTCTAGGAGCAACAACGGCTCAGCCACTAAGTGGTAGGCCACACAAGCTCACAGAATTGGACCGCCAAGTGCAGAAGCATATTAAAATATTCTGTCCTTGGTTGCAACACTTACTACCGAGTTCCAAACGGCCTCTAGAAGCAACTTCAGCACAATAACTGTTCGTCAGAAGCTCATTGAATTGGGTTTCCATGGCTGAGCAGCCGGAGACAAGCCAAAGATCGCCAAGCGCAATGCCAAGTGTCAGCTGGAGTGGTTTAAAGCTAACCGCCATTGGACTCTGGAGCAGTGGAAATACATTTTCTGAAGTGATGACTCACGCTTCACCATTTGGCAGTCTGACGAACTAATCTGGGTTTGGCGAATGCCAGGACGCTACCTACCCCCAATTCACAGTGCCCTCAAGTTTGGTGGAGAATGAATAATGGTCTGGGGCTGTTTTTCATGGTTCCCTTTGTTCCAGTGAAGGGAAGGCTTAACGCTACAGCATATAATGACATTCTAGACAAATATGTGCTTCCAATTGGGGAAGGCTCTTTCCTGTTTAATCATGACAATGCTTCCATGCACAAAGTAAGGTCCATACAGAAATGGTTTGTTGAGATCAGTGTGGAAGAACTTGACTGGACTACAGAGCCTTGACCCCCCATCCTACACCTTTGGGATGAATTGGAACACTGCCTGCAAGCCAGGCCTAATCGCCCATCCTCACTAATGCTCGTAGCTGTATGGAAGCAAGTCCCCACAGCGATGTCCCCACAGCGATGTTCCAACATCTAGTGGAAAGCCTTTCCAGAAGAGTGGAGACTGTTATAGCAAAGGTGGGACCAATTCCATATTAATGCCCATGATTTTGGAATTAGAGGGTCATTGAGCAGGTGTCCACATACGTTGTCATGCAACCGTGTTGCAGTGTCAGGGACATGAGCTGAGGTCAGGTCAATCATTAACTGCAAGCCAGCCAGTCTGCAGCGGTCTCCTCTCCCTGACAGCCAGTTAGCCATCCAACACGGAAGGACATTAGCAGTTTCCAACCAAATGGGGTTGTGTGTTAAAAGGTACAGCAATGAGGACATGAGATTTAAGGCTCTTCAAAATAAGCGTCTTATGAGATTGACATGTACACTTCAAAATAAGATTGTACAGGGACAGAGAGACCGACACATCATGCATTAGGTTGCTTTATGCCACATGGATGCTCTCTCCATGACTTTCCACTGGCACACAGAGATCAGAGGGTCTGTTAGAACAAGGCCCACATTGAGTCATGGCAGGCCATAGATAAGACAACTTCAACTGGCTATATGGAATGGGGTCTAATCTCTCCATATTAAGACCCCCTGGCCTCAGTAAAGGGTTTCTTGGGCTGTGTGCAAACTGTTACATCAACAATGCATTCACCAGTGACAACTGTATTCAACAGAAACCAGTGGCAAACGTGTGCCCAGTTCCCAGGCACGCTTGACTGCCCCATAGGCTGAGAACACATGACACACAAAATGACTGATTCCAATAATGACTCATCAATTTAACTTTAATACTAAGCTTGCATTTCTTTAATTTTTTTTTTAGCATTTAACAGTGTCTTCATGTAATGTAGTGAAAATAGGGTTGTCCAATAATATACACCATTTAGCAGATACCCTGCTGCTCATAAAAGTATGTGCATGGTGAGCGTTTAGGCCCAAAGAGAGGTTCAACATCCCACAAGCAGTCACTCAGTGCAGTGCGATCATTTGTTTGTGCGTTAACAGGGTACTGATCAAGGTATCAAATCAACTTATTGGATAAACTGAAGTTCTGGATTGCATATGAACTAAAATATTAGCGGCTATTCGATTGCTGTGGGAGTCCAGAGAGAGAACGGGTTTGGAAAGGTTTATTTTAATTAAAACATTTCTCCCCAGAGCAGGCGCACAATAGGGGGAGATTGTATGGGTGATCAGGGATAAACAAGTTGTTTTTCTAGACAACATTGATCACATGTTTCCCTCTCTGTGCGCGTTACTCCTCTCATGGTACACACATGCTCCTTCCTCTAGACCCTCCTTTCTCTCAGTCTCGGCTCTGTCGGAGGGAGGAGAGCAGGGGGGGCAGGAGGTTGAGGGCCGGCCGGTGCTCCTGGACCCCCAGGGCCACAAGGGCCCCCGCTAACAGAGTGGTCACCCTGGGCAGGATGGGCGGCTGGGCCTTCATCATCTGGAGGAAGATGGGAAAACAATACTCAGCATGTTTGATGTGATCAGTTTAGGCAAGGCAGAGAATCTGATAATATTTCTCAGCAATTTGTAGGCATGTCCATTTCAGAGTCAGAGGAGACAGTACACAACAGGGCCACTCACTTTTTCCACTTTGTGACAGTGTATGAGTCCATCATGGCCAAGGTAGAAGGTGGAGAACGCATCATATGACCTGTTGAAAGACTGTGTTTACTAGAGTATGAATGATCAAAAGTAATTAACAATGAAGAGGAACACTGACTAGAACCCCTATCCATTCCAATACATTTATATCTGAACATTATGTAAAGATGAACATATCCCAGTCAGGTTTCTGTACCTGTAGAGGTCAGTTTTGTCCTTGCGGTAGAATCTCAGCAGCAGAGAGAGGAAGGGCAGTCCTCTGACCCTCCACCTGGCCTTGATGGTCCTGTCCTCTGGGTGCTTAGTCAGTTTCAGTACCTCTAACCGGGCCTCAGCATAGTAACAGAGACACAGCAGCCTCCACAGAGACAGGCTCAGCTGGTACAGAACTCTGCCCCTAGAGGATAGAGACAGTATAACTGTATTATAATATAGACCTATTATGGGGTGTAAATGTGTGTAGTTACATACGTATAAATATCAGGGTTCGGGTCAATTCGATTTCAATTTAGAAAGTGAACTGCTATTGAGTAGCCAGAATGTAGTGTTTACCTGGTCTTGGCATTTAGAATACAGTTGACGAACTCGATATCATTTGTGTACATGGTGTAGTCATGACTCTTCACAAAAAAACTTGGAAGCTGCAAATCAAACAAATGATAATCAATACTAATAACTAAATAGCAGTGTATGCCATCAAACAGCACTCTTTAACAAACAAACCACTCTTACCTCAATCCTCAGCTTTTCATACATCAAGGCCAGTTTCTCCTCATCCTCCCTCTCTTTGTCGCTGTGTCCCCCCTCCACTGTCTCTCTCTCTGTGTAGCTACTATACAGAGAGGTGTGGAACAGCGACAACTCTTTCTCTAGTCCAATCATATTGCCCGATTTGTCCCCGTAACCAGGTAATGGCTCCATTCCAGGACAGTGGAAGCAGTAAAACCTGGATCCATACATAAATGGAGCAGGACATCCTTCCGTCTCAAACAGCCTTCGGAACGATCCTCTCTCCCTCTTCTCTGCATCATCATGCAGCCATTCTCCCTTGTTCATCTTCCCAACGCTGATGTCATCCTCTCGGCTCCCATCCACAGTGGTCATGGGGAAGAGGAACTCCACGGGCCTACTGACTCCTCTCGGAGCAAGGATCTCACTTTGTTTAGTCTGCCCAAACAGAGGCACCTCCACCAGGGTGTGCTGGTCATCAAACTCCCCAGGGACAGTCCGCACCAGCACACACAGGCTGACAGTCTCTTCCCAGTCCTCATCCAGGCCCGGGGGCATCTGGCTGTGGCTGGCATGGTGGAAGGGGTGTGACAGGGATGGCTGCTTGATGTTCTGGTACCTCAGACTGTTGGGGGGAACCAGGGCCCATGACGCGCTGCTGAGAGGCCGAATCTGTCCACTCCACTGCACATCCAGCGCCTGCAAATTCACATAGGACAAGTAAAGATTTTCCATAAGGTGCTCTTATATAGCCTGGTCCCAGACTTGGATCCAGCCTTGCATTTATTCAAATAATTAATGTAGGCCTATCTGTCGAGACAATACCTGTGCAAGACTCCAGCACCGTTGCTTGACTGGTAGCCTGTTGCCATGGCTCCTCACACACCCCGCCCACAAGGCGAGGGCCCCTCTACATGCAGCCATTCAAGACAGAGGGTAGGGTGTAACCCCAGTCACCAGGGGACACCCCAGACAGTCACCAGACCATCATGCCACAGCCACCCAAAGGAAGGACCAGCTCTTTATCTTCTTGGTCTCCTCTCAATCCAAATTAAGAAACCTAGATAAGGGGGGGGGGCAGTTGAGGGTGAACAGTTATTTTTAGACCATCGTCTCAATGATATGTCCATATGATCATATGGCCTGGTGTGTGAATGTGTAGGCTCCTCAAGGAACAGTTGTGAGTTCATGCATAGGTTGCTAGGCTGTAAATCAAGACCCATGTGACCTTCATACTACTGGCATTCACTGCTATGCCAGACAGGTATACATACGGTACGCATAACACATACATGCATGCCTATACCATGACAAAGGTCAGATCTAGCATCCATGGAATTTCACAGATTGGTTTTGTTTCCAAATACTCAAAATTCTAGATATGGAAGAGAATTTCAATGAGGTGGGAATGATTCAAGACATTTTTAAATGTCCCTGGATTTAGAGTGGTTCAACTTCAAATTCAGTATTTGACTGAATTTTCCTAAAAGTTTCCTTTTAAACTTTTTGCCAAATTACCATAAAGCAACACAACACAGCCTTGGAAGTGATCATCTAGGAGCAAAAAGATTTGAAGCATGTCGGTCCTCCTTTACTTTAAAGTTTAACCCACCCCACTTGAAAGATCTTTTTAGAGCCAGTGTTGACAAATTTGCAGCTATATTTAGGAGTATTCAGACCCCTCTAGCGACATTTTCAAAAAAGCGACTAGCGACAAATTCAGCGACTTTTTCTGGTGTTATTGGAGACTCTGATATGAAAGCACGTATCGTTCCTACTCTTCTCAACGAGCAGCAGATGCGCGCAGCAGTCCCTCCCAGCTGCAGTCAGAGCAGGAGATGTTCACCCCTGGCGTCCAGACTGCAAATGAATCCCGCCCTGGCTTAGATTCAGGGTGGGATGTAAATGTAAAAAACTAAACTAAAAAACTAAGTAACTTCGCCAGAGTCTCTCTTCTGGGTCACTTTTGCCGGTCCCAAGCCCGGATAAAGTAGGGTTGGAATTGTGACAAAAAAAAAAAACAAGAATGACAGAAGTTCATTTGTAGTTCTAAACATATTTAGGGTGTTTTTTACTCACTTTTTGTCTCTCCCACGACCTTATTCCTCTCTCCTACAGTGTCCATCACAATTACATGCACATGGCCAATTATGCAAATTAGGTGATATCATTTAGCGACTTCTAGGACAGCCAATACCAACTTTCCTTACCGAGGAGTTGGCAACACTGCCCATGACAGTGAGTGGTGGAAACCGCAAACCACGAGATCGTAATTGATACTCAGACGTCTCGTCTTCCCAATAACACAGTAATTTGGTACATTTTAACTCGATAACTACAGTAGCGAATATCGTGATGTTTCTTCTATAACTTTAGAACCCTGATGTTGATACATTACATAGAAAAACCGTGCATACCTAACAGTACGTGTTTGTCATTAAGACTAACGATATTTACTCATGATTGCAGAGGCAGAATAGATTGCAACCCATTTTTCTGGCAGCTACAATATTATACAATACTATGATGTAACATTTCACGTTCTAGACTTTATCAAACGTGAACTGACATTCAACCTTTGGTAGCCGAGTGGATTGGTTGGACCATTAACAATCGTACAGACACAACCAGAAACAAGTGAACCATGCAGCAACTGATGTTATGTATGGTAATACATCATTGATTGACGAATATAGGGACCCCTCAATGTAGTTGTAAAACGCACTCCAACGTTCTACAACTCGCTAACTTGTTAGTTGATAAGCTAGCAGCTAGATCACATGTCAGCACAACATTGGGTTAGCTAGGAGCTAGCATGTTACCTGTGTCAGAAGCGGATTGGATAGAAATTGTGATGAGTCAGTTTAGCAAGGACCAGATGATATTCCTCCAAGTCAGGTACTTTACTTTTTATTTCCCACGTAATGTTACAAAATTGGAAGTTATCAAACGTTACACAAATGTCATTCCATTTCCCAATGTCCTTGTCCAGCAGCAACGCGCCTCACGCAAGCGTAGGAACGTTTCTAGAAGAAAAACCGCCAGACGTCATACACCGGCGTAGCTCTGATTGGTGGAGAATGCATATTTCAGTCTGACTATACTAGTATTAAATCGAAGACTGCTGTAAACATTTTGTAGGTCTAGACTACCTTCTTTAGCTACATTTTTTATGAAACTTTTCAAGCAATTTATTGAGAAAACATATAATTATGTAATACTTATCCTATCCATTCAACAAAATTATTATTTCACTATCAATTGCTTTTTTTACTCACAAAAGACTACAATTGTGTGACAAACCTACTGGTGGCGCTGTGAAATTTTGCTTTTCTTTCACTAGCGAATGAAACTCGGTGGTGCCAAAGATTATGGATATACTGACAAGATACTAGTGTCCACCCCCTAACAATGGGGCTCGTTGTCCATAAAGCGTCTCTGCGGGCTGTCTAGCGCCCGCCTATCCTTTCTTAGGATTTGTGGAAACATTTCATTGTTACTTTTTAAATATTCGACGAGGGTTGTTGAAGTCAACCGCCTATATTCAATGGAGAGTAGCAGAATATCTGCCCGCTGTAATTGATCCAAGATTAAGGACATCTTTGATTATATTCAGACAGTGAGCATAGCCTTGCTATTGAGAGAGGCAGCCATAGTCAGACCTGGCTCTCAAGAGAAGACAGGCTATGTACACACTGCCCAGAAAATGAGGTGGAAAATGAGCTGCACTTCCTAACCTGGCAAATGTATGACCATATAAGAGACACATATTTTCTCAGATTACACAGACCCACAAAGAATTTGAAAACAAATCCAATTTTCATAAACTCATATCTATTGGGTGAAATACCAGTGTGCCATCACAGCATCAAGATTTGTGACCTGTTGCCACAAGAAAAGGGCAACCAGTGAAGAACAAAAAACATTGTAAATGCCACCCATATTTATGTTTATTTTTCCCTTTTGTAATTTACTATTTTCACATTGTTATAAACTGTACATAGCCACATTATGACATTTGAAATGTCTCTAGTCCTCTGAAACTTTTGTGAGTGTAATGTTTACTGTTTACCCCAACAATTTTTTTATGGACCAAATTCGACACTCATTGACCTCCATACGAAAACTCCTTGCTTGCTGAGAGAAAGAGAAGACAGGCTATGTGCTCACTGCCCACAAAATGAGGTGGAAACTGAGCTGCACTTCCTAACCTCCTGCCCAATGTATGACCATATTAGAGAGACATATTTCCCTCAGATTACACAGATCCAGAAAGAATTCGAAAACAAATCCAATTTTGAAAAACTCCCATATCTACTGGGTGAAATTCCACAGTGTGCCATCACAGCAGCAAGATTTGTGACCTGTTGCCACGAGAAAAGGGCAACCAGTGAAGAACACACACCATTGTAAATACAACCCATATTTATGCTTATTTATTTTATCTTGTGTCCTTTACCATTTGTACATTGTTAAAACACTGTATATATATATATATATATATATATATATATATATATATATATATATATATATATATATATATATATATATATATATATATATATATATATATATATATATATATATATATATATATAATATGACATTTGTAATGTCTTTATTGTTTTTAAACTTCTGTATGTGTAATGTTTACTGTTAATTTTTATTGTTTATTTCACTTTATATATTATCTACCTCACTTGCTTTGGCAATGTTAACACATGTTTCCCATGCCAATAAAGCCCTTGAATTGAATTGAATTGAATTGAAAGAAACGAAAAATGCCACCTGATGGACAAGACAGATTTTTGGCCGAGCTGGGCCAATGATGTGTTTATACACGTCATTGAGTTAGGCCTCTCGCTTTGCTTCTTCCTCTTTGGTGGTGCTCTCGCTACGTCATGAAGAGAGAAATTCTCAGGCCGCATGTGTTGTGACAAAACACTTGCGCTTCACTGGCAGCCACTCTTCCCACTGCTTTTAAGTTATTAGAAGACACATTCAGGTGGTTTTCTGTTAATATACGTATAAATAAATATACGGAAATGCCCAAGAAAGCAAAAGAAGATGCAGAATGGGAAGGAGAAGAGGGAGCAGCCCCACCAGCGGCGGCAGGTAGCTAATTGTTAGCAGCTAAGCTAACGGTTACATCTGAATCCTTTCCAGCCACTGCACCACAGTTGTTAACGTTAGCTATTGTGCATCAATGTGAAATGTAATTAACAAGTAGCTGTCCTGGCTGTCATATGATATGGATTATTTTGACAGAAGTGTGGCATTGGCGATGGTTAACTGCCTAGAAACTACGTTAGCTAACTTGCTATCAATGTTTTGAAAATGATGCAATGCCATATGCATTCCTTGTAATTGTCAGACATGATTCATTGTTCTCTCTACTTGACAGTCAAGTAGAGACACACTTCAACATGTAAAAGGGGTCCTTTGTGGAAGAATAATCAACACAGGGTCATGGCTAGTTATGCATTTCTCATTCATTCGAAGTCATGAAGACAAGGTTAGCTCTGTCATAGCTAATATGCATTGTTAGAAGAACTGCTGTGTTGCCAAAAGTCATTCTGAAAATGCGCCCTTATAACGGGCTTTACCTCCCCGCCGGCTCATTCTGACCCTCTCTTTTGTCACTCAGTGCATCCATATGTTGATGACAAACTTGCTAATTTTGTTGCCTACATTTTCTCTCTCCACTTCAGAAAAATCAGTAAAGAAAGGAAAGAAGGATAAGAAGGGGAAGAAGAGTGTGAGTATACGTCTTTTGGGGATATTTTTAGTAGATTGAATGAGGCGAGAAAGAAAATGTAATCGTCGATGTGTGAACACATTAAACAACATGTATCAACATCTCTCATTGACTGTCACACACTCTCTCTCACAGTTCTTTGATGAGCTGACCACAGATAACAAAAAGGAGGATGGACATGTGGTGAAGGAGACTCAAGGAAAGCAGGTAATTGTTTTCCTTTACGAATACAGATGATCATATAGGTCATTTTCAGTTGGATTACTTATTTTTGCATTACTGTATCAATAACACAATGTCCAGTGATATGTTGTCATTAATAGGTCCACCTATTACATAATTGTTATGTTTCTTCCCATCCCACCTAATTTGCTCTCTTGAAAGACAGAAGATGAGTTTGAAGAGGTTGGGGAGGTAGCCACTACTAGCCAGAGTTGTAGCTAGCTTGCAGTAGTGAATCTCCAACATAGAAAATCATGATATATATATATATATATTTATATATTTAAAAAATCATGACCTATGTGTTTCGTGTGGTCCCTCCCTGCTAATACCTAACCCTAGTAGTTATCATGTAAACCTTCATGCCCATCTAATATAATCTCTCTTGCTCTCAGCCTCAGAAGAAAAAGAAAGACCGGCGAAAAGGTAAAGGTGGCGAGGGAGACGATGATGATGACGAGGATATGATGGAGAAACTGAAGAAGCTGTCAGTGCAAGCCAGCGATGACGAGGAAGAGGAGGGTAAGTTGACTGCTTAGTAAGTCTGTCAAACATAAATGATGTATACATTTCAAGCTGGAAATGTGCAGAGTTGATAGCTTAACGAGACTTTCATCAACTTCTTGCTCTCTCTCTTATTTCAGTTGTGGCCCCCAGAAAAGGCAAGGGAAATAAGGTGAGCGTGTTGTGCATGCAACAGTCTTGATCACTATATCTACAGTCTTAGCAGATTTGATCACTGTCCTATTCTATTTCATTTTGAGGGGAGACTACACTATAATCCACTTTTAAATTGTATTTGTTATTTTTGTTGTCTCAGGCAGGGAACATATTTGCAGCTCTCAGTCAGGGAGACAGTGATGGTGATGATGGAGTGGCTGGAGGGGAGGATGATAATGATGAAGAAGAGAGACGGATGAAGGTGTGTGGGATTTGCTTCTTATGTTTATGTATCATGTTCTCTAACTTTGAATGTTGATTCTATTGATACTTTTTGTTTCAGAGGTCCAGGCATCTCTAAGAATGTGTTTATGTTTACTAATTCATCCATCCCTCCTCATATTGTTCTTTCCTCTTCCTTTTCTACTGCCTTCTCTTCTCCTTTGGATTTCATCCCACACTCACAATAAGACCTGCTACACATGTTCACATCCATATTCTTAGTGATTCCTAAATGATTACATTTTTTTGCATTTCATCTACATGCTTTGGACAAATTAGCAGAAAGGTTGGGGCTTGCAAGGCACTTAGAATCTAATGATTTGAATCAAGCATGTTATTTTTCTTCATAATGACATGGTGGTCTGGTGTAAGGACATGTCTAATATAAAGGAACTGGTGTATCTGTGTGCGTGTCCGTGCGTCTTTAATACTTTAACACAGGAGGTTGAGAAGGTGCAGAAGGGCAAGAAAAAAGATAAACCTAAGCCAAAACCAAATGCAAAGGTGGGTGATGGAATGTTTATTCTCCTTCTGCACTCTTTTCTTTCCCTCTCCTTTCCCCTTTCTTCATACCCTTCGCCCTGTGCCTGTCTGTCTCCCATCCAACAGGGTTGATAAGCAGCACATTTTAAATGTTTACTAACACGTTCCCTTCTCAATCCATTTCCTTTTATTCCACTCTACTCTTTGTTTGATGTCTTTTCTCTTCGTACACCTCATATCTGCAGATCTAACCCACTGAGATACTCGATACAATAAAACCGTGTGAGTCTGATCTCACTTGTTCCCAGACATGGAGACTCACTCAATTTTTACTACATAATACCAGGCTCCCTCCGATGATGAGGCGGAGGAAGAGAAGAAAGACAAGGATGAGAAAAAAGCGGTGAACAAGAACCCAGAGGCTAAAACAACATCCAAGGTCAGGCTTCTGATTGGCTTGGTGGAATATTGCTTACACCTATCAAATCATTTTAGATCTACAGGAGTATCTAGAGAGTATTGATTTGGGATTCAGCATTATGTTGAGAACTAAATGAGAGACTCCTTTTCTCTTCCCTTGTAGGCAACTGAGGAGGATGAAGCAGAGGAGGAGAAGCCTCAGCCGAAGAAAGGCAAGAAGGAACAGCCCAAGGTGAGTGAAGAGCTCTCTTTGGTGTTAACAACACAAACTTTGTTTAAAACAGTTTTCCTTCTGAAATGTGGGGATGGCATTCGATTGAAAAAATCATATTTAGCGACGTATAGTGTGACCAAGTCCCAATACCCCCACCTGTAAACTGTCAAGAATGCAGGCCAATATAATGCATGGCAACAGTGTATGGGTCACAGTTACACTTAATGTCTTGTCAAGGTAGTTTCTGTAAAACCATAATGCTATGTGACTTGTCCTATTCAGAGAATGAACAAACCTGCTCGCCCGCCGCGCAGCGAAGATGAAGAGGGTGAAGACGATGAAGACGACACAATGAAGGTGTGTTTTTCTGTCTAATCTGAGTCTGCTATATGGAAGGGTCATACATAGCATGTAGAGCCACCATAGAACGCCTAACTCCCTCTCATAGAACTGTCTCTCTCTCTGTCTGCCTCCCTCTCTACTGTCAGTGTGCTGAAGATGTGATCGCAGAGCAGGAGCAGGAGAAAGGTGACGACCCCTTTGCCAACATGAGCAAGAAGGAGAAGAAGAAGAAAAAGAAAATGGTAACCAGTCTATACATACACTACCGGTCAATAGTTTTAGAACACCTACTCATTCAAGGGTTTTTCTTTATTTGAAATGTTTTCTACATTGTAGAATAGTAGTGATGATGTCAAAGCTATGAAATAACACGTATGGAATCATGTAGAAACCAAAAAAGTGTTAAACAAATCTAAATATATTTTATATTTGAGATTCTTCAAATAGCCACACTTTGCTTTGATGACAGCTTTGCACACTCTTGGCATTCTCTCAACCAGATTCACCTGGAATGCTTTTACAAAAGTCTTGGTAGTTCCCACATATGCTGAGCACTTGTTGGCTGCTTTTCCTTCACTGTGCTCTGACTCATCCCAAACCATCTCCATTGGGTTGAGGTTGGGTAATTGTGGAGGCGAGGAGGTCATCTGATGCAGCACTCCATCACTCTCCTTATTGTTAAAATAGCCCTTACATAGCCTGGAGGTGTGTTGGGTCATTGTCCTGTTGAAAAACAAATGATAGTCCCACTAAGCGCAAACCAGACAGGATGGCGTTTCACTGCAGAATGCTGTGGTAGCCATGTTGGTTAAGTATGCCTTGAATTCTAAATAAATCAGACAATGTCACCAGCAAAGCACACCCACACAATAACACCACCTCCTCCATGCTTTTACGGTAGGAAATACACATGCAGTGATCATCCGTTCACCCATACCACGTCTCACAAAGACATGGCAGTTGGGAACGAAAATCTCCAATTTGGACTCCAGACCAAAATACACATTTCCACCTGTCTAATGTCCATTGCTCGTGTTTCTTGGCCCAAGCAAGTCTCTTCTTCTTGTTGGTGTCCTTTAGCAGTGGTTTCTTTGCATCAATTTGACCATGAAGGCCTGATTCACAGTCTCCTCTGAACAGTTGATGTTGAGATGTGTCTGTTACTTGAACTCTGTGAAGCATTTATTTGGTCTGCAATCTGAGGTGCAGTTAACTCTAATGAACTTATTCTCTGCAGCAGAGGTAACTCTGGGTCTTCCTTTCCTGTGGCGGTCTTCATGAGAGCCAGTTTCATCATAGCACTTGATGGTTTTCGCAACTACTTGAAGAAACTTTCAAAGTTCTTATGTTCCGCATTGACTGACCTTCATGTCTTAAAGTAATTATGGACTGTCATTTCTCTTTGCTTATTTCAGCTGTTCTTGCCATAATATGGACATGGTCTTTTACCAAATTATCTTCTGTTTACCCCCCACCCCACCCCGCCTCGTCACAACACAACTGATTGGCTCAATAGCATTAAGAAGGAAAGAAATTCCACAAATTAACTTTGAACAAGGCACACCTGTTAATTGAAATGCATTCCAGGTGACTACATCATGAAGCTGGTTGAGAGATTGCCAAGAGTGTGCAAAGCTGTCAACAAGGCAAATCAAAGTTTATTTATCACGTGCGCCGAATACAACAGATAGACCTTACAGTGAAATGCTTACTTACAGGCTCTAACCAATAGTGCAAAAAAGGTATTAGGTGAACAGTAGGTAGGTAAAGAAATAAAACAACAGTAAAAAGACAGGCTATATACAGTAGCGAGGGTATAAAAGTAGCGAGGCTACATACGGACGCCGGTTAGTCAGGCTGATTGAGGTAGTATGTACATATGGTTAAAGTGACTATGCATATATGATGAACAGAGAGTAGCAGTAGCGTAAAAGAGGGGTTGGCGGGTGTTGGGTAGAATACAATGCAGATAGCCCTGTTAGCCAATGTGCGGGAGCACTGGTTAGTCGGGCCAATTGAGGTAGTATGTACATGAATGTATAGTTAAAATGACTGCATATATGATGAACAGAGAGTAGCAGCAGTGGAAAAAGAGGGGTTTGGGGGGAGGGGGGGGGCACACTGCAGATTGTCCAGGTAGCCATTTGATTACCTGTTCAGGAGTCTTATGGCTTTGGGGTAAAAACTGTTGAGAAGCCTTTTTGTCCTAGACTTGGCACTCCGGTACCGCTTGCCATGCGGTAGTAGAGAAAACTGTCTATGACTGGGGTGGCTGGGGTCTTTGACAATTTTTAGGGCTTTCCTCTGACACCGCCTGGTGTAGAGGTCCTGGATGGCAGGCAGCTTAGCCCCAGTGATGTACTGGGCCGTACGCACTACCCTGTAGTAGAGGTAGACCGATTATGATTTTTCAACGCCGATACCGATTATTGGAGGACCAAAAAACCCGATACCGATTAATCGGCCGATTTTATTTATGCTGGTGACATTTGTAACAATGCTGAATGAACACTTATTTTAACTTAATATAATACATCAATAAAATCGATTTAGCCTCAAGTAAATAATGAAACCTGTTCAATTTGGTTTAAATAATGCAAAAACAAAGTGTTGGAGAAGAAAGTAAAAGTGCAATATGTGCCATGTAAAAAAGCTAACGTTTCAGTTCCTTGCTCAGAAGATGAGAACATATGAAAGCTGGTGGTTCCTTTTAACATCAGTCTTCAATATTCCCAGGTAAGAAGTTTTAGGTTGTAGTTATTATAGGAATTATAGGACTATTTCCCTCTACCATTTGTATTTCATTAACCTTTGATTATTGGATGTTCTTATAGGCACTTTAGTATTGCCAGTGTAACAGTATAGCTTCCATCCCTCTCCTCGCTCCTCCCTGGGCTCGAACCAGCAACACAACAAAAACAGCCACCATCGAACCAGCGTTACCCATGCAGAGCAAGGGGAACAACTACTAGAATGCTCAGAGCGAGTGACGTTTGAAATGCTATTAGCGCGCGCTTACTAGCTAGCCATTTTACTTCGGTTACACTAGCCTCATCTCGGGAGTTGATAGGCTTGAAGTCATAAACAGCGCAATGCTTGACGCACAACGAAGAGCTGCTGGTAGTGCCTTGTTGTAAGAGGTAGTGATGCAACCAGTTAGGATGCTCTCGATGTTGCAGCTGTAGAACCTTTTGAGGATCTCAGGACCCATGACAAATCTTTTTAGTTTCCTGAGGAGGAATAGGCTTTGTTGTGCCCTCTTCACGACTGTCTTGGTGTGTTTGGACCATTCTAGTTTTTTGTTGATGTGGACACCAAGGAACTTGAAGCTCTCAACCTGCTCCACTACAGCCCCGTCGATGAGAAGGGGGGCGTGCTCAGTCCTCCTTTTCCTGTAGTCCACGATCATCTCCTTTGTCTTGATCACGTTGAGGGAGAGGTTGTTGTCCTGGTACCACACGGCCAGGTCTCTGACCTCCTCCCTTTAGGCTGTCTCATCGTTTTCGGTGATCAGGCCTACCACTGCTGTGTCATCAGCAAACTTAACGATGGTGTTGGAGTCGTGCCTGGCCATGCAGTCGTGGGTGAATAGGGAGTACAGGAGGGCACTGAGCACGCACCCCTGGGGAGCTCCAGTGTTGAGGATCAGCGTGGCAATGTGTTGCTACCTACCCTCACCACCTGGGGGCGGCCCATCAGGAAGTCCAGGATCCAAGGATCCTTAGCTTAGTGATGAGCTTTGAGGGTACTATGGTGTTGAGCGCTGAGCTGTAGTAAATTAATAACATTCTCACATACAGTGGGGCAAAAAAGTATTAGGTCACCACCAATTGTGCAAGTTCTCCCACTTAAAAAGATGAGAGAGGCCCGTAATTTTCATCATAGGTACATTTCAACTATGACAGACAAAATGAGAAAAAAAATCCAGAAAATCACATTGTAGAATTTTTAATTAATTTATTTGCAAATTATGGTGGAAAATAAGTATTTGGTCACCTACAAACAAGCAAGATTTCTGGCTCTCACAGACCTCTAACTTCTTCTTTAAGAGGCTCCTCTGTCCTCCACTCGTTACCTGTATTAATGTCACCTGTTTGAACTTGTTATCAGTATAAAAGACACCTGTCCACAACCTCAAACAGTCACACTCCAAACTCCACTATGGCCAAGACCAAAGAGCTGTCAAAGGACACCAGAAACAAAATTGTAGACCTGCACCAGGCTGGGAAGACTGAATCTGCAATAGGTAAGCAGCTTGGTTTGAAGAAATCAACATTGGGAGCAATTATTAGGAAATGGAAGACATACAAGACCACTGATAATCTCCCTCTATCTGGGGCTCCACACAAGATCTCACCCCATGGGGTCAAAATGATCACAAGAACGGTGAGCAAAAATCCCAGAACCACACGGGGGGACCTAGTGAATGACCTGCAGAGAGCTGGGACCAAAGTAACAAAGCCTACCATCAGTAATGCACTACGCCGCCAGGGACTCAAATCCTGCAGTGCCAGACATGTCCCCCTGCTTAAGCCAGTACATGTCCAGGCCCGTCTGAAGTTTGCTAGAGAGCATTTGGATGATCCAGAAGAAGATTGGGAGAATGTCATATGGTCAGATGAAACCAAACTAGAACTTTTTGGTAAAATCTCAACTCGTCGTGTTTGGAGGACAAAGAATGCTGAGTTGCATCCAAAGAACACCATACCTACTGTGAAGCATGGGGGTGGAAACATCATGCTTTGGGGCTGTTTTTCTGCAAAGGGACCAGGATGACTGATCCGTGTAAAGGAAAGAATAAATCGTTTATCGTGAGATTTTGAGTGAAAACCTCCTTCCATCAGCAAGGGCATTTTTAAAATATTTTTTTTATTTTACCTTTATTTAACCAGGCAAGTCAGTTAAGAACAAATTCTTATTTTCAATGACGGCCTAGGAACAGTGGGTTAACTGCCTGTTCAGGGGCAGCAGATTTGTAACTTGTCAGCTCGGGGGTTTGAACTTGCAACCTTCCGGTTGCTAGTCCAACACTCTAACCGCTAGGCTACCCTGCCGCCCCAGATGAAACGTGACTGTGTCTTTCAGCATGACAATGATCCCAAACACACCGCCCGGGCAACGAAGGAGTGGCTTCGTAAGAAGCATTTCGAGGTCCTGGAGTGGCCTAGCCAGTCTCCAGATCTCAACCCCATAGAAAATCTTTGGAGGGAGTTGAAAGTCTGTGTTGCTCAGCAACAGCCCCAAAACATCACTGCTCTAGAGGAGATCTGCATGGAGGAATGGGCCAAAATACCAGCAACAGTGTGTGAAAACCTTGTGAAGACTTACAGAAAACGTTTGACCTCTGTCATTGCCAACAAAGGGTTTAAAACAAAGTATTGAGATAAACTTTTGTTATTGACCAAATACTTCTTTTCCACCATAATTTTCAAATAAATTCATTAAAAATCCTACAATGTGATTTTCTGGATTTTTTTTTTCTTTTCTCATTTTGTCTGTCATAGTTGAAGTGTACCTATGATGAAAATTACAGGCCTCTCTGATCTTTTTAAGTGGGAGAACTTGCACAATTGGTGGCTGACTAAACTTTTTTGCCCCACTGCACATAAGTGTTTATTTTGTCTAGGTGGGAAAGGGCAGTGTGGAGTGCAATAGAGATTGCATCATCTGTAGATCTGTTTGGGCGGTATGCAAATTGGAGTGGGTCTAGGGTTTCTGGGATAATGGTGTTGATGTGAGCCATTACCAACCTTTCAAAGCACTTCATGGCTACGGACGTAAGTGCTACGGGTATCTAGTCATTTAGGCAGGTTACCTTTGTGTTCTTGGGCACAGGGACTATGGTGGTCTGCTTGAAACATGTTGGTATTACAGACTCTATCAGGGACATGTTGAAAATGTCAGTGAAGACAGCTGCCAGTTGGTCAGCACATGCCCGGAGCACACGTCCTGGTAACCCGTCTGGCCCCGCAGCCTTGTGTATGTTGACCTGTTTAAAGGTCTTACTCACGTTGGCTACGGAGAGCTTGATCACAAAGTCGTCCAGAACAGCTGATGCTCTCATGCATGCCTCAGTGTTTCTTGCCTTGAAGCAAGCATAGAAGTGATTTAGCTCGTCTGGTAGGCTCGTGACGCTGGGCAGCTCGCGGCTGTGCTTCCCTTTGAAGTCTGTAGTAGTTTGCAAGCCTTGCCACATAAGACGAGCGTCCGAGCCGGTGTAGTATGATTCAATCTTAGCCCTGTATTGACGCTTTGCCTGTTTGATTGTTTGTCGCAGGGCATAGCATGATTTCTTGTAAGCTTCCGGGTTAGAGTCCTGCATCTTGAATGCGGCGGCTCTACCCTTTATCTCTATCGTTTTATGCGAATGTTGCCTGTAATCCATGGCTTCTGGTTAGGGTACAGTCACTGTGGGGACGACGTCCTCGATGCACTTATTGATAAAGCGAGTGACTGATGTGGTGTACTCCTTTCCCTCTGGTTACACATTTAACATGTTGATGGAAATTTGGTAGAACTGATTTAAGTTTCCCTGCATAAAAGTCTGGCTACTAGGAGCGTCGCCTCTGGGTGAGTGGTTTCCTGTTTGCTTATTTCCTTATACAGCTGACTGAGTGTGGTCTTAGTGCCAGCATCTGTCTGTGGTGGTAAATAAACAACCACGAAGGTATAGCTGAAAACTCTCTACGCAAGTAGTGTTGCCCTCAATTTATCACAATATACTCCAGGCGAGCAAAATCTACAGACCCTCCTTAGATTTCGTGCACCAGCTGTTGTTTACAAATATGCACAGACCGCCTCCCCTCGTCTTACCGGAGTGTGCTGTTCTATCCTGCCGGTGCAGCGTATATCAAATCAAATCTAGTATATCCCACTAGCTGAATATCCATGTCGTCATTCAGCCACGATTCCGTGAAACATAAGATATTACAGTTTTTGATGTCCTGTTGGTAGGATATTTGTGGTCGTACCTCGTCTAGTTTATTGTCCAATGATTGCACGTTGGCGAGTAGTATTGACGGTAACGGCAGCTTTCCCACTTGCATTTTCTGGGTCTTTACCAGGCATCCGGCTCTTTGTCCTCTGTACCTGTGTCGCTTCCTCTTGCAAATAATGGGGATATTGGCCCTGTCGGGTGTTTGGAGAATGTCCTGTGCGTCTTGCTTGTTGAAGAAAAAAATCTTTGTCTAATCCGAGGTGAGTGATCGCTATCCTGATATGCAGAAGCTCTTTTTTGCAGCAAGATACGGTTGCAGAAACATTGTGTACAAAATAAGTTACAAATAACGTGAAAAACCCCCACATAATAGCAATTGGTTGGGCGCCTGTAAAACTGCTGCCATTTCTTCCGGCACCATTGTCGGGGTGGCTATTTGAAGAATCTCAAGTATAAAATATATTTTGATTTAACACTTTTTTGGTTACTATATGATTCCATATGTGTGTTGTCTTCACTCGTATTCTACAATGTAGAAAATAGTACAAATAAAGAAAAACCCTTGCATTAGTAGGTGTTCTAAAACTTTTGACCGGTAGTGTATGCTCGACCAGACACAGAAGAAGCTTTTTATTCATTGGAAGTGTGTGTCCATGCCTCTGTGTTTCTAGATAGAATATGAGAAGCAGGTGGCCAGTGTGCGTGCTGCCAACGCCATCGAGGGCGATTTCTCAGTGTCCCAGGCTGAGTTGTCTTCCAGGCAGGCCATGCTGGAGAACGCATCAGATATCAAGGTGACCTGACCGTCTCAACTCATCGAGTGTTACTTTATTCTGAAGAATTGAGTGAAAAGTTAATAGAACATAGTTCTTGAATACTGAAGAAAATGTATTAAACGTAGACAGTATGAGGTAGTCCCTTCAACCATTCTATACTGTGGAATGGGCAACTTTGATGGGGGTGGGGGCCACAAAACCCCATGGTCAGAGAAGATTATTCAGTTTTATAACTCATTTCCTGTAATTCTACACATTTTGCCATAGGGTGGAGAGAAATGTTTTCATTTTTGAATATGATATCTGATCGGGACTAACTAACAAAATCAATGGGGGCACCCCGGACGTTAATTCAACCATGATAGTAAGTTTAGATAGCTGGCCGCTAAACTATCTTAGTCCATGTCAGCTAACATTTTTTAGATTTGCTGACTGACTTGACATAACAAGATGACAACTGCTAATGCACAACCAAATTTCGAAATTGCACCTTGTGTATTCTACTGCTCTAATGTGTAACAGTAAGTTGACACCCCAACTGAGTTCCTAATTAAAAACAAAAATGTAAATTGATCAGAGGGCCTTCGGGCCACCAGTTGCCCATCCTGCCTGCAGAATGTCAAGTGGCAATCCATGAAGTTCCATGAGTATCAGAGTTCACCTGTAGGGGTTTCAGTGTTTTAATGTCTCCCCAGCTGGAGAGGTTCAGTATATCAGCTCACGGGAAGGAGCTGTTTGTCAACGCAGATCTCCTGGTGGTGGCAGGAAGACGCTACGGTCTGGTTGGACCTAACGGAAAGGGGAAGACCACTCTCCTGAAACATATCGCCAACAGAGCTCTCAGTATCCCTCCTAACATTGACGTGCTGCTCTGTGAACAAGGTATTTCACTTGCCCTCTGAAGAATACCCCACCCCATCATACCCTTCTCTCTGTCTCCCTCTCATCATCTATCTGTTTGCATGTCTTTTGTCCCTACCCCCTGTCTCAACACTCCTCTCTCTACTCCTCTTCTCCCTTCACCCCAACCCTCTCTCCCCCTCTCTAACACCCTATGTCTCTCTCCATAGAGGTGATAGCTGATGACACCCCGGCGGTCCAGGCTGTGTTGAAGGCAGACACGAGGCGTCTGAAGCTCCTAGAAGAGGAGAGACAACTCCAGGCTCTGCTGGAGAAAGGAGAAGACAGCGTGGCTGAGAGACTGGACAAGGTATGGTGAAGCATTATAATGAAACCCTAATGCCGAGTTAAATTAAATAAAAACTATTTATACAATTTAGTTAGATCTGCCAGGTGAAATATCCACTTCCTAATTTCTATGATAATGTATTGGATACACCGTTTTTTAATTCAGACTGTGGTAACAGACTTTGGAGTTATTGTCTCTTAGGCTGCATTAAGACAGAAATATAGTATCTGTCAATAGACTAAGCCACTGCTTGTCTACATATTGTGTGTCTGTCTCAACCAGGTCTATGAGGAGTTGAGGATCATCGGGGCAGCAGCAGCGGAGGCTAAAGCCCGTCGTATCCTGGCTGGTCTCTCCTTCACCCCAGAGATGCAGAATCGAGCTACCAAGAAGTTCTCTGGAGGCTGGAGGATGAGAGTGTCACTTGCCAGGTAAGACTTTTTTGGAATTCCAGGTGTAGGATCTTAATTTGATCACTCTTTTGTTGCTGAGAGTTTGAAATGCAGATGAGTTTCATGATTTCAATAAATTCACTGAAAACCCACACTACCACATGGTTATTAACAGTATCGCACTTTTAATGTAACCCAGTTTTGTCCAGCTAATAGCATAACCACCGATCAAGCAACATTATGGACTTAACATTCAAATCCTGTTGCTGCAGGATTATTTTACCGTAACAACATAGGTCAAATGAAGATCCTATATCTGTAGACCCCCTTGCCCTGCTTAGGCACTTATATAGATCTGAAGGGATTTGATTTAGAGGTTTTAGCTATATGGCAATTGCTTCAATTGTTTTTTCTTTAGCTACTTTTTCAAAAGTGCATTTTTGCAGCGTCACTTTTAGAGATAATAAAACAAAAGCATAACAGAGATAAAAACAGCAGTGAAAACTCTAACCTAAGCTTCCTGTGGCTCTCTCCTACCAGAGCTCTGTTCATGGAGCCCACCCTGCTGATGCTGGATGAGCCCACCAACCATCTTGACCTCAACGCTGTCATCTGGCTCAACAAGTAAGGGCACACCACACAGTCTTTTACTTAAATATCATTTATTTCCCAGGGACAGGACACCACACAACATAGAGCTGCTTACTCAATGGGTCTCCTTTCAGCCCTGCATCTGTGAATGATACACTACAGTGGCTAATATATCAATCTCTCCACCTAGCTACCTTCAGGGCTGGAAGAAGACTCTCCTCATCGTGTCTCACGACCAGAGTTTCCTGGACGATGTGTGTACTGACATTGTTCACCTGGACAACCAGAAACTTTACTACTACAGAGGGAACTACTGTGAGTATTTGCTATGTACATTCTTTCTCCTTCCCCACAAACTGTTAGCCTGGAAATACTTCAACACAACAAAAAACAAAAATGTGTGTATTTGGTTATTGACATACTACACTGAACAAAAATATCAATTCAACATGTAAATTGTTTGTCCCATGTTTCATGAGATGAAATAAAAGATTCCAGAAGTGTTCCGTACGCATAAAAAAGCTTGTTTCTCAAAAATGTTCTGTACAAATGTGTTTAGATCCCTGTTAGTGAGCATTTCTCCTTTGCCATCCACCTGACAGGTGTGGCATATCAAGAAGCTGATTAAACGGCATGATCATTACACAGGTGCACCTTGTACTGGGGACAATAAAAGGTCACTCTAAAATGTGCAGTTTTGTCACACAACACAATGCCGCAGATGTCTCAAGTTTTGAGGGAGAGTGCAATTGGCATGTTGACTGCAGGAATATCCACCAGAGCTGTTGCCACAGCATTGAATGTTCATTTCTCTACCATAATCCGCCTCCAACGTCGTTTTAGAGAATTTGGCCGTATGTCCAACCGACCTCACAACCGCAGACCATGTGTGACCACGCCAGCCCAGGATCTTCACCTGCGGGTTTGACTGAGACCAGCCACCTGGACAGCTGATAAAACTGTAGGTTTGCAAATAATTTCTGCACAAACCGTCTCAGGGAAGATCATCTGCGTGCTCATTGTCCTCACCAGGTTCTTGACCTGACTGCAGTTCGGGGGCATAACTGACTTCTGTGGACAAATACTCACCTTAGATGACCACTGGCAAGCTGGAGAAGTGTTCTCTTCACAGATGAATCCCGGTTTCAACTATACCGGGCAGATGGAAAACAGTGTGTTTGGAGTTGTATGGGCGAGAGGTTTGCTGATGTCAATGTTACGAACAGAGTACCCTGTGGTGGTGGCGTGGGTATAGTATGGATAGGCATTCGCTACGAACACAATTGCATTGTATCAATGGCAATGTGAATGCGCAGAAGTACTGTGACGAGATCCTGAAGGCCCATTGTCATGCCATTCATCCACCTCCATCACCTCATGTTTTAGCATGATAACGCACGGCCCCATGTTGCAAGAATCTGTACACAATTCCTAGAAACTGAAATTGTCCCTGTTCTTCCATGGCCTGCATACCAGACATGTCACCCTTTGACCATGCTTGGGATGCTCTGGATCGACATGTGTTACTGTTCCAGCCAATATCCAGCAACTTCGCACAGCCATTGAAGAAGAGTAGGACAACATTCCACAGGCCACAATCAACAGCCTGATCAACTCAATGCGAAGGAGATGTGTCGCTGCATGAGGAAAATAGTGGTCACACCAGATACTGACTGGTTTTCTGATCCACACCCCTATCTTTTTTTTAAAGGTATCTTTGACCAACAGATGCATATCTGTATTCCAAGTCCTGTGAAATCCATTGATTAGGGCCTAATGAACTGTAATTTAGTAAAATCTTTGAAATTGTTGTATATTGCATTTGTTTTTGTGTAGGTACGTGTTCTATTAATGTAGAACATGTATCTGATCTCTCCAGGAGTAGCATCAGTTGTCTTTTGCATGCTAGGGGCATCTAACCCTCACACTTGTCTTTTTCCATTTGCACTGACAGTTGATACAACTGAGATTTGGTTATTTATGACTGAGCTATGTCTCACCTAGCTATCTTAAGATGAACTGTTGCACTACATCTGGATACGAGTGTCTGCTAATTTACTAAAATATATTTTTCACTCTGTCTCCCTCAGTAACGTTTAAGAAGATGTACGTTCAGAAGCAGAAGGAGCTCCAGAAACAGTACGACAAACAGGAGAAGAAGCTCAAGGATCTAAAGGCTGGGGGGAAGTCCACCAAACAGGCCGTAAGTTTAGTTCAGCTACCTGTTTATACATGGTTCTACCTGGATGTCTCGCTCTCTGTACTTCTCCCATCATCCACTGTTTTCTGTCTATCTCTCTAGGAGAAGCAGACTAAGGAAGCCTTGACCAGGAAGCAGGCGAAGGGAAAGAAGAAGGGAGGGGTGGAAGAGGAGAGTCTGGAAGCAACAGAGCTGCTCAAACGACCCAAAGAGTACACTGTCAAATTCACCTTCCCCAACCCCCCTTCTCTCTCTCCTCCCATCCTCGGACTGCACAGTGAGTTCTCCCTCTCTTTTTCCTCTTCCTCTCTCTCTTTGTATATCCCTGTTAACCCTCTGCTCTCTGTCTGTCTCAGGTGTGGACTTTGCCTTTGAGGGACACAAACCTCTCTTCAAGAATGTGGACTTTGGTATCGACATGGAGACTAGAAGTATGGAGAAATTATTTCTGTTTGAAAACCTGGGCCATGTCATTGGCCTCCATACTATACCTGACAGCTCTTTATCCTTGTTCAGTTTGTATAGTTGGACCCAATGGAGTCGGGAAGAGTACCCTACTGCTACTTCTCACTGGCAGGTTAAATCCAGTGAGTCTGCCTCCAAACAAAAATAACAACAAAAGTATCCTTACAAATGCAAATACGGCATCTGCTTTTTCACTGATGGGTATAACTGTGTGTCAGACTAAATGTGTGTTGATTTGCCTTTCAGATCAAGGGGGAGATGAGAAAGAACCATCGGCTGAAGGTGGGCTTCTTTAACCAGCAATATGCTGACCAGCTGAACATGGAGGAGGCAGCTACAGAGTACCTCCAGAGGAACTTCAACCTGCCCTACCAGGACAGCAGGAAGTGTCTGGGCCGCTTCGGACTGGAGAGTCATGCTCACACCATCCAGATCTCCAAGCTATCAGGTTAGGAATAGAAACATGCATGCACACACATGTGCAAGCACACACACCATCATCCATTGTCAATCTGTTTATGTTCCTCTCCATCCAGGTGGCCAGAAAGCCCGAGTGGTATTCGCTGAGCTGGCCTGTCGACAACCTGACGTTCTCATCCTAGATGAGCCTACTAACAACCTGGACATTGAGTCGATCGATGCCTTATCAGAAGCAATTAATGAGTACAAAGGAGGTATGTACACAAATACAAGAGGCTGTTTGGTATTGAGGGTTTCTTTTGTTTAAATGTAGGATCAGAAAGTAGCCTCAGATATGGGGTAGCTGTGGCCAATGTTCCCTCTAATTGTTTTCGAGGAAATTTCAGGTCTGCTGAGCACAAATTTGAACGTTGTGAAAATTCTGTTTAACTTATGGCGTGCGAAATGACCAGGCAATTTGAATGCACAGAGGGCCAAAATATATTAATGGAAATAAGGGCCAAAATATATTAATGGAAATAAGGGCCAAAATATATTATCATGGAAATAGCTGTTCTATCATTCATTCTACAGTAGCAGCCAATGTGTGGTGTTAAATATAGGCCTACATTCCATGAGACTTTTGAAAAAAACAAAAACATGTAGGGATTGACAGGTTAATGTTTATCCACTTGTCCTTCAGACAAGGTGACTGAAACAAATTGATACAAGAAACAACTTCACAAAAATCTAAACGCAACATGCAACAATTTCAAAGATTTTACTGAGCTATAGTTCATATTAGGAAATTAGTCAATTGAAATGAATTAAGCCCTAATCTATGGATATCACAGGACTGGGAATACAGATATGAATCTGTTGGTCACAGGTACCTTAAAAAAAAAAGGTAGGGGTGTGATAAGAAAACTAGTCAGTATCTGATGTGTCCTTCTGCATGAGACCACATCTCCTTCTCATAGTTGATCAGGCTGTTGATTGTGGAATGTTGTCCCACTCTTCAATGGCTGTGTGAAGTTGCTGGACATTGGCGGGAACTGGAACACGTTGTCTTACACGTAGATCCAGAGCATCCCAAACGTGCTCAATGGGTAACAATGGATAAGAGTATGCAGGGCATGGAAGAACTGGGACATTTTCAGCTTCCAGGAATTGTGTACAGATTCTTGAGACATGGGGAAATGCATTATCATGCTGAAACATGATGTGATGACAGCGGATGAATGGCACAACGACGGGCCTCAAGATCTCGTCACGTTATCTCTGTGCATTCAAATTGCCATCGATAAAATGCAATTGTGTTCATTGTCTATAGCTTATGCCTGCCCATAACCCCATCCCTCCCATGGGGCACTCCGTTCACAACATTGACATGAGCAAACCGCTCACCCACACGTCACCATACACCTGGTCTGCGGTTGTGAGACCGGTTGGATGTACTACCAAATTTTCTAAAACAATGTTGGAGGCAGCTTATGGTAGAGAAATGAACAATAAATTATCTGGCAACAGCTCAGGCGGACATTCATGCAGTTAGCATGTCAAGTTGAGAGAGAGTGCAATTGGCATCTGTGGCATTGTGTTGTGAGACAAAACTGCATATTTTAGTGGTGTTTTATTGTCCCCAGCACAAGGTGCACCTGTGTAATGATAATGCTGTTTAATAATCAGTTTCTTGATAATCCATCCACCTGACAAGTGTGGATTATCTTGGCTAAGGAGAGATGCTCACTAACAGGGATGTAAACAAATTTGTGCCCAAAATGAGAGAAATAAGCTTTTTGTGCGTATGGAACACTTCTGGTATCTTTTATTTCAGCTCATGAAACAGGTTGTGTTTATATTTCTGTTCAGTGTAAAATTCATTATTACCATACTATTATTACAGAGAATCAGACAAATTATGCTACACTCTGCCGATTGACTACTTAGCTTATTCAAGCCCGTCTCAAAATGCAACACTGCTCTTTACCTAACTTGCTTTTCAAAGATGGCTAGAAATGCACACTTTTGTGCTCTTGTAGGAAGCAACCACTGCCCCATTGTTGACTAGAAATTAGCTATAACTGGGCTAATAACTCAAACTAGCAAAGAATATGAACAAATATACACACCTGGCTACATGCAGCTCTTGCTTTGAGCTCAAAACAAGCACATCTAACTCTCGACCACTCATGCTGTAAACACAGTCCAGTTCAAAGTAAATGGCACAGATCCATATGGCGATGGTCTTTTTGCATATAGGGATACTGAGGTCTGATTGGTTATGGCACACCGGTTTTTGTAAAGTATGGGCCTGAATTGTGCCTGTCAATGCAATAGAATCCGACTGCAATGTGCTCTGCCTACAATAAAATCTATTGCATTGTTCATTTTGTTTCAGTATGTTGATTTGATCACAATTCGCACAGTAGAGGGAAGTGTTAACTAGTTTTCCCCTTTTAGGTTAAGTTCAATCTCGTGCTGATATTTCCCTGCGGGGCATTCCCGGGGGAGCTGGGAACAGTGGTGGTGGCATAAATAAAATGTCTCAACATCAAACATATAATTAGCATGCTGCTGATAGTGCCTTTTGGTAGACTCTTCTGACAGTGTTTCTCATATGTAACATGTTCATTCCTTGCTGTTGTCCCTCCATAGCTGTGATCATCGTGAGCCACGATGCCCGGCTGATCACTGAGACAGCCTGTCAGCTGTGGGTGGTGGAGGATCGGTCTGTCAACCAGATAGACGGGGACTTCGAGGACTACAAACGGGAGGTCCTGGAATCACTGGGGGAGACCCTGGTCCACAAGGTCAAAGAGTGACCTAACTACTGCAGAACCGGGGCTCTATTGGCACTATTCCCTGTACTGCACCATTTCTCACCAGAGCACTATGGGCCCTGGTCAAATGTACTGCACTATGTAGGGAATAGGGTACCATTTTGAACAGACCCCAGGAGGAAATGGAAATGTAATGCAAAATAACCTACCACTGAAGCTGGCTATGTCATTAACTCAGTGCTGGAGTGTATCTCGATAGTCTAAAGTGGCTTTGTTTTCTTGTCTCGCCTGATCGTTCACCACTTATTTGAATAAGCATCATGGCTTAAGTCTCTCCCAAATCAGTTTATTCGAAAAAAGGTGTGGCGAGGAAGCCACGTTAAGAGTATTGAGAATACACCCCTGGTGTACTGCAGTATCCTCTCGGCCTATGAGATGCATACATTTTCTTGAGTCCAATTTGCCACCTTGCCCCCCTCCACACAACTGTATATCTGAAAAGATAGGGTGTGATTTGGAATTCAGAATTTGACTGGACAAGTGGGCATGTCTCACCCAGGTGACAATGGGACAGAAATAGCAACATGCTGAAGTATTTCTATTATAGAGGAAATGGCAATACATTACCAGTGGATCCACACATGTAGAAACCAAGCTCTTATTACCTGGGAATAAACATGTTGACACCTGTATGATTAAGTATTTACTACAGACAACGGCAATTAAATAAATGGATTTTGCATCTTAATGTCTATTGTACAACTTGTCTCTAAATATTAAACATTGAGCATAGATGTAGAACAGATTAGACAGATTTCTCATGTACATGAGCTGATTATTCACTTATCAGTCATCCTGTTGTAGTCACTTTCCCTCTACACACAGTAGAAGTAGGAAGTTTCCATACACCTTAGCCAAATACATTTAAACTCATTTTCACAATTCCTGACATTTAATACTAGTAAAAATTCCCTGTCTTAAGTCAGTTAGGATCACCACTTTATTTTAATGTGAAATGTCAATAATAGTGATTTCAGCTTGTATTTCTTTCATCACATTCCCAGTGGGTCAGAGTTTACATACACTCACTCAATTAGTATTTGGTAGCATTGCCTTTAAATTTTTTGACTTGGGTCAAACATTTCAGGTAGCCTTCCACAAGCTTCCCACAATAAGGTGGGTGAATTTTGGCCCATTTCTCCTGACAGAGCTGGTGTAACAGTCAGGTTTGTAGGCCTCCTTGCTCACACACACTTTTTCAGTTCTGCCCACAAATTTTCTAAAGGATTGAGGTCAGGGCTTTGTGATGGCCACTCCAACACCGTGACTATGTTGTCCTTAAGCCATTTTGCCACAACTTTGGAAGTATGCTTGGGGTCATTGTCCATTTGGAAGACCCATTTCCTGACTGACGTCTTGAGATGTTGCTTCAATATTTCCACATAATTTTCCTCCCTCATGATGCCATCTATTTTGTAAATTGCGCCAGTCCCTCCTGCAGCAAAGCACCCCCAAACATGATGCTGCCACCCCCGTGCTTCACGGTTGGGATGGTGTTCTTCGTCTTGCAAGCATCTCCCTTTTTCCTCCAAACATGATGGTCATTATGGCTAAACAGTAATTTTTGTTTCATTAGACCAGAGGACATTTCTCCAAAAAGTACAATCTTTGTCCCCATGTGCAGTTGCAAACTGTAGTCTGGTATTTTTATGGCAGTTTTTGAGCAGTGGCTTCTTCCTTGCTGAGCAGCCTTTCAGGTTATGTCGATGTAGAACTCGTTTTACTGTGGCTATTGATACTTTTGTACCTGTTCCCTCCAGCATCTTCTCAAGGTCCTTTGCTGTTGTTCTGGGATTGATTTGTACTTTTCGCACCAAAGTACGTTCATCTCAGGAGACAGAACGCGTGTCCTTCCTGAGCGGTATGATGGCTGTGTGGTCCCATGATACTTGTGTACTATTGTTTGTACAGATGAACGTGGTTTGGAAATTGCTCCCAAGGATGAACCAGACTTGTGGTGGTTTACATTTTTTTTCAGAGGTCTTGGCTGATTTCCCCATGATGTCAAGCAGAGGCACTGAGTTTGAAGGTAGGCCTTGAAATACATCTACAGGTACACCTCCAATTGACTCAAATTATGTAAATTAGCCTATCAGAAGCTTCAAAGGCCATGACATAATTTGTTGGAATTTTCTAAGTTGTTCAAAGGCACAGTCAACTTAGTGTATGTAAACCTCTGACCCACTGGAATTGTGATAGAATCTGTCTGTAAACAATTATTGGAAAAATGACTTGTGTCATGCACAAAGTAGATGTAAACATTTCACTGTTAGTCTACACTGGTTGTTTACAAAGTATGTGACAAATACAATTTGATTTTTAGTTGTAGCCCGTGAAAAGTGTCTGGAATGAATCAGTGATCTGTGACATGTTTTAGCAAAACTCTCCCAAAAGCAATATTGCCATAAACAATATTCTTTAACTTTTAGTGCGACCTGACCAAATTCACAGAAATATGAGTTGTAGATCTGTCACTCGTTGAAAGCAAGTCCAAGAAGCAGTAATATGTTCTGAGTGCTATTTCTATGCTTAAGTTTACTTTTAGCGTCTTGTTTTTGTACACCATCTGAAAATACAATATTTTTGGTTATGGAAAAGATTTCACACGGCGGTTTAGATGGTATAATGATTCTTTACACTATACTTGCTTGTTTTGTCACAAACTGAAATTAGACAAACTATTAGAATTTTAGCAACCAGGAAATGGTGGAGTGATTTCTGCATAGTGCATTTTAAAACTTGCTCTACTACTTCCAGAAAGCCCAAATGAAATCACAAAAAAGAATTTCACCATGATTCCTCTGATAGACTTGGGCCTATGTCAAATGGGCCTCGTTGGTCTTCTTGACTTGAGCCACTTCAGTCTCGGTTGGCTGTATGGTGTGGTACTACCTGTACCAAGGGGTCATGGTGGGGGGAAGAGGGGCCGAGCCAACTGCGTCATGGGAGTTGGAATAGTCCTCCCCTGAGAAGTCCACATGAGGAACCTGGAAGGGTAGCAGCCCTGGAAATATGGACAATATTTATGTACTGTAGGGAACTGCAGTTTCTCTTTTGGTGGCATTGGTGAACTGCTGCACTGGTCACAAAAAAATGTAATTCTTCATTACTGTACTGCTGTAGCATTCTGCTCCTTAGTCAGAGGCTGAACTTACCATGGTCTCTTGCAGTGCCAATTGCCTGATTGAGTTAATTTTTCTGTTTCTGACTCCTGGATAAAAATGTAGAATAACAATATAAATGTGCCACTTTGGTTACCTCAAACCTCACAAAAAGTGTTGGTCTTGAACCAGATGTTACTTTATGCAGAAAGGTTTATCACTAAAACACCTATTGACAGCCTCTCAGATTCTTGGCTGTGTCAACTGTGTAAATTCATCAAATCAAAGACAACTTATTTTGATGAAAGCAGCAAGCATTTAGATAATACTTGCTGAATTCAGCATGGTTGCTTCAGATTAATTCATAGAATTGTATTCACATTACATAAATAGAAACCATCTTAACTGTCCGCGTGGGGTCATACACAACGCCTGTATATGGGCTTATAAAATGTTGCAGCAGCTTCACATTCTGCAGAAAGGCAATGGTCCATTGCTTACCAAACATAACATTGAATAGCTTGTTAAATCAACCTAATGAAATCAAAGGTAATACCATCTAATTTTACATCTCTCATAATGATTGTGTATGTATATATGCCATGAGTAAATGTGAGAGACCAAACCTGATAGTGGATGATGGTGTCTCAACAAATTGGACAAGGGTTCCCACATATCGTGTCTCCTCTGAAGAAAACAAAACAGATAGTGATGAGGGTTTTTTCTTTCTTTTCCCACCTTTATTTAACCAGGTAGGCCAATTGAGAACAAGTTCTCATTTACAACTGCGACCTGGCCAAGACAAAGCAAAGCAGTGCAACACAAACACAGAGTTACACATGGGATAAACAAACAAACAGTTGATAACAATAGAAAAATATACATAGTGTGTGCAAATGTAAGATTAAGGAGGTAGGGCAATAAATAGGTTATAGTGGAGAAATAATTACAATTTAGCATTAACACTGGAGTGATAGATGTGCAGGTGATGTGCAAGTAGAGATACTGGGGTGCAAAAGAGCAAAAATAAATAACAATATGGGGATGAGGTAGTTGGGTGGGCTGTGTACAGGTCCAGTGATCGGTAAGCTGCTCTGACAGCTGATGCTTAAAGTTAGTGAGGGACATATAAGACTCCAGCTTCAGTGATTTTTGCAATTCGTTCCAGTCATTGGCAGCAGAGAACTGCTGGCAGCCAAAGGAGGAGATGCCTTTGGAGGTGACCAGTGAAATATACCTGCTGGAGGGCTTGCTACGGGTGGGTGTTGCTATGGTGACCAGTGAGCTGAGATAAGGCGGGGGCTTTACCTAGCAAAGACTATAGATGACCTAGAGCCAGTGGGTTTGGCGAATATGAAGCTAGGGCCAGCCAACGAGAACATACAGGTCACAGTGGTGGGTAGTATATGGGGCTTTGGGGGCAAAACGGATGGCACTGTGATAGCAAATTAGATTGTTGCCTTGTTCAGGGGCAGAACGACAGATTTTCACCTTGTCAGCTCGGGAGACCCAGTCTTGCAACCTTTCAGTTAACTAGTCCAACGCTATAACCACCTGCCTCATTGCACTCCACGAGGAGCCTGCCTGTTACGCGAATGCAGTAGAAGCCAAGGTAAGTTGTTAGCTAGCATTAAAAAATCAATCAATCATAATCACTAGTTATAACTACACATGGTTGATGATATTACTAGTTTATCTAGCGTGTCCTGTGTTGCATATAATCGATGCAACGCTGGTGGATGATTTAACAAAAGCGCATTTGCGAAAAAATCACAATCGTTGGACGACTGTACCTAACCATAAACACCAATGCCTTTCTTAAAATCAATACACAGAAGTATATATTTTTAAACCTGCATATTTAAAAGAAATCCAGGTTAGCAGGCAATATTAACCAGGTGAAATTGTGTAATTTCTCTTGCGTTCATTGCACGCAGAGTCAGGGTATATGCAACAGTTTGGGCAGCCTGGCTCATTGCGAACTAATTTGCCAGAATTCTACGTAATTATGACATTACATTGAAGGTTGTGCAATGTAACAAAAATATTTAGACTTAGGGATGCCACCCATTAGATAAAATAAAATATTGTTTTCGAAATTATAGTTTCCGGATTCGACCATATTAATGACCAAAGGCTCGTATTTCTGTGTTATTATGTTATAATTAAGTCTATGATTTGATAGAGCAGTCTGCCTGAGCGATGGTAGGCAGCAGCAGGCTCGTAAGCATTCATTCAAACAGCACTTTCGTGTGTTTTGCCAGCAGCTCTTCGCAAGCACAGCGCTGTTTATGACTTCAAGCCAATCAGCCTAATGGCTGGTGTAACTGATGTGAAATGGCTACCTAGTTAGCTGGGTGTGCGCTAATAGCGTTTCAAACATCACTCGCTCTGAGACATGGAGTAGTTATTCCCCTTATCCTGCAAGGTACGCGGCATTTGTGGAGCGTGTGGCTGTTGTCGATGTGTTCCTGGTTCGAGCCCAAGTAGGGGAAGGAGAGGGACGGAAGCTATACTGTTACACTGGCAATATTATAGTGCCTATAAGAACATCCAATAGTCAAAGGTATATGAAATACAAATGGTATAGAGAGAAATAGTCCTATAAATACTATATTAACTACAACCTAAAACCTCTTACCTTGGAATATTGAAGTCTCATGTTAAAAGGAACCACCAACTTTCATATGTTCTGAGCTAGGAACTCAAACGTTAGCTTTTTTTTACATGGCACATATTGCACTTTTACTTCTCCAACACTTTGTTTTTGCATTATTTAAACCAAATTGAACATGTTTCATTATTTATTTGAGGCTAAATTGATTTATTGATGTATTATATTATGTTTTTTTTAAACGGCCGATTTAATCGGTATCGGCTTTTTTGGTCCTCCAATAATCTGTATCGGCGTTGAAAAATCATAATCGGTCGACCTCTAGGTAGGATAGTCAATTTTACGAGGGTATGTTTAGCAGCATGAGTGAAGGAGGCTTTGTTGCGAAATAGGAAGCCGATTCAAGATTTAATTTTGGATTGGATATGCTTAATGTCTGGAAGGAGAGTTTACCGTCTAACCAGACACCTAGGTATTTGTAGTTGTCCACATATTCTAAGTCAGAACCATCCAAAGTAGTGATGCTAGTCGGGCGGGAGGGTGTGGGCAGCGATTGGTTGAAAAGCATGCATTTAGTTTTACTAGCATTTAAGAGCAGTTGGAGACCACGGAAGGAGTGTTGTATGGCATTGAAGCTCGTCTGGAGGTTTGTTAACACAGTGTCCAAAGAAGGGCCAGAAGTATACCGAATGGCGTCGTCGCGTAGAGGTGGATCAGAGAATCACCAGCAGCAAGAGCGACATCATTGATGTATACAGAGAAGAGAGTCGGCCCGAGAATTGAACCCTGTGGCACCCCCATAGAGACTGCCAGAGGTTCAGACAACAGGCCCTCCGATTTGACACACTGAACTCTATCAAGTAGTTGGTGAACCAGGCGAGGCAGTCATTTGAGAAACCAAAGCTGTGGTGATTGACAGAGTCGAAAGCCTTGGCCAGGTCGATGAAGACTGCTGCACAGTACTGTCTTTTATTGATGGTGGTTATGATATCGTTTAGGACCTTGAGCGTGGCTGAGGTGCATCCATGACCAGCTCTGAAACCAGATTGCATAGCAGAGAAGGTACGGTGAGATTCGAAATGGTCGGTGATCTGTTTGTTAACTTGGCTTTCAAAGACTTAGAAAGGCAGGGCAGGATGGATAAAGGTCTATAACAGTTTGGGTCTAGAGTGTCTCCCCTTTCAAGAGGGGGATGACCGCAGCAGCTTTCCAATCTTTAGGGATCTCAGATGATACGAAAGAGAGGTTGAACAGGCTAGTAATAGGGGTTGCAACAATGGCGGTGGATAATTTAGAAAGAGAGGGTCAAGATTGTCTAGCCGTGCTGATTTGTTGGGGGTCCAGATTTTGCAGTTCTTTCAGAAGATCTGGATTTTGGGTGAAGGAGAAGCGGGGGGGCAGCCAGGTGGAAAGCATGGCCAGCCGTGCTTATTGAAATTCTCGATTATCGTGGATTAATCGGAGGTGACAGTCTTTCCTAGCCTCAGTGCAGTGGGCAGCTGGGAAGAGGTACTCTTATTCTCCATGGACTTTACAGTGTCCCAAAATGTTTTAGATTTTGTGCTACAGGATGCAAATTTCTGTTTGAAAAAGCTAGCCTTTGCTTTCCTAACTGACTGTGTATATTGCTTCTTAACTTCCCTGAAAAGTTGCATATCGCGGGGGCTATTCGATGCTAATGCAGTACGCCACAGAATGTTTTTATGCTGGTCGAGGGCAGTCAGGTCTGGAGTGAACCAAGGGCTATACCTGTTTTTAGTTCTACATTTTTTGAACGGGGCATGATTATTTAAGATGGTGAAGGAAGCACTTTTAAAGAATAACCAGGCATCCTCTACTGACGGGATGAGGTCAATATCCTTCCAGGATACCCAGGCCAGGTCGATTAGAAAGGCCTGCTCGCTGAAGTGTTTTACGGAGCGTTTGACAGTGAAGAGGGGTGGTCATTTGACCGCGGAACCATTACGAACGCAGGCAATGAGGCAGTGATCGCTGAGATCCTGGTTGAAGACAGCAGAGGTGTATTTAGAGGGCAGGTTGGTCAGGCTGATATCTATGAGGGTGCCCATGTTTACAGATTTGGGGTTGTACCTGGTAGGTTCCTTGATCATTTGTGTGAGATTGAGGGCATCAAGCTTAGATTTTAGGACGGCCGGAGTGTTAAGCATATCCCAGTTTAGGTCACCTAACAGTACGAACTCATGTGACTGTCTGGTGGAGAATATAATAATAATAATATGGAGTTACATAGCCTAACACAGAGCAGACAGCATCATGTTAGACATCCTCTGAATATCTGTGCACTCTCCAAAAAAGCCTAGACAATAGCTTGGAGAGCTGCCACAAGTCTCCAGGTCTCAGGCAAGGTTACAGAACTACCACTGTTACACCTACAATGCAGGTATTGCGTGTCTTCTGAGGGGGAATCCCTCCTTTCTGGTTCCTCCTGTAGTTAGACCACACTGGACTGATTCCATAGTGCTCTATGTACTCTAGAGATAGGAGAGGTAGACAGACAAAGTCAATGATCACATATGGATGGATTAACAGTAATTAATTACACTCCACTGAGCATGCTTTCTAGTGCAGGAACATGGAGTAGGCTTAGTCTGGGTCCGAGGAACCATCCCTTAGAAAACAGCAGAGTACATAGAAAATACATACAATCTCTAATCTCCATACCTTCGCTCTCCAGGTAGCCCCATGGTCTGTCCTTGTAACAGTTAAAGTCTCCACTGCCACAGCAGCATCACTGGAGATTTCAGGTTAGGCTGCAGTGCACAGAGAGAGGCTGGACTTCAAACTTGGAAACACAGCCTGGGTCCAACGCCTGACAGGTAACCTCTTTGGAAGCTAGAAACCAAACAAATAGAGTGACTGTCAGTCCAGTCATCAAGTGCAAAACTTGCAAATACAGTGTACTGTTCAGTACACAAGACAACGACGCTGATACATTTGCATAGACTATGGTTCTATGTGAAACATATTACGGGGGTTGCATTGGATGATGTACAGTGAAGATGCAATATGCATACGCAGTACACAAAGTCAGGTACTGGTATGTAGTTCACTATGTTGCTAGCTAAAGCTGTAACTTCACTGTGTTCATTAACCGACCGTAACGTTAGCTCGGTCACTGTTTCGTGATCTGATAATCTGTAACGTATGTGTGCAGCGGAAGTCCTAGCTTTCGCTTATCTGACGCACTATAGAAAATAATTGTCAAATACCTTATTCTGCCGAAAAGTAAGTAAAAGTAAAGGATAGACACGGCATAAAATCCTTCAAATGCCTGGTATGGACGCTGCCATTTTGCCTTTCACAACTGAGGGTTGAAAGGTTACAGGTGAAAGAACAAGTAGCACATTATGTATTGTTGTGCATGGCCAAAGACTCTCCTTTTGGACTTCAATTAATTTATTTTATGAATTTTAGTTATTTATTAATTGTATTATTTTAAATTAAACGCAAGGTTTTGATTGTGTCCGCTGGTGTGGCAGGCTACCCGATTTGCATCGCAGCCATTTTGTAGAAATATTATAATCATAATTATTCCCAAATGTGATATTATAACTCAATGCAAGCACCATATTTTGTGAGTTAGCACTGATACTCATTCAACTTTGTTTAGATAAGCAACAATAGACTTGGGATGTGAGGTAAATTGAAAAGAGAATGTACAAAACGTGCAGCGTAATCTTTCTGTCCTAATGGACAATGAAGGCACAGATAGAACACTAATTAATTAATGAAGGTGTTCTACAACAGCGCGTCACCAATAACTCAATGTTGTTACCATGAAAAACCCAGAAAATGCATGCTGGGAGACGCGTATGACGTCAAAAACGTCACAGGGTATAAATACCAAGGCCCTCCCCTTCCAGTTCATTCCTGGATTTGGTCTGAGGTGAGTAACGTCGAAAGAAATTACTGCTAGTTTTTTGAACAAAAACAACTGCGCAATTATTTAATTTAACCATAATCAGAAAGCTATATTAAGATGCAGGCGTGTATGAACACACGAAGAAAACAAGTGAATATCTTAAATGTGTTGTTCACTCTGTGTGCTCTTTTTTTCAGGTATTTTGTCTGAAGAGTGGCCGTCGAGGAATTTGAATACCTAATAAAAACGTTTTCTTCAATTAATTGACATTTCATTACTAGTTTTGCCTCCAGTTTGTTCGTCGGAATAGCTTTATTTTAGCTGCCACAACCCCGCCCAAACATTGTCAGTAGAATGGCCTGTACTGAAGAACTCAGTGACTTTCAACGTGGCACCGTCATAGGATGCCACCTTTCCAACAAGTCAGTAAGTCAAATTTCTGCTCAGCTAGAACTGCCCAGGTCAACTGTGAGTGCTGTTATAGTGGAGTGGAAACGTCTGGGAGCAACAACTGCTGAGCCTCGAAGTGGTAAGCCACACAAGCTCACAGAACGGGACCGGCAAGTGCTGTAGCGTGAAGATATTGTCTGTCCTCTGTTGCAACACACTACAGAGTTCCAAACTGCATCTGAAAGCAACGTCAGCACGAATGTTTGTTGGGAGCTTAATGAAATGGGTTTCCATGGCCAAACAGCCGCACACAGGCCTAAGATCACCATGCACAATGCCAAGCGTCTGCTGGAGTGGTGTAAGCCAGATAGACGGGGACTTTGAGGACTACAAACAGGTTCTGGAAACACTGGGGGAGACCCTGGTCCACTAGGTCAAAGAGTGTCCTACCTACTGCAGAACCGGGGCTCTATTGGCACTATTCCCTGTACTGCACCATTTTTCACCAGAGCATTATGGGCCCTGGTCAAATGTACTGCACTATGTAGGGAATAGGGTACCATTTTGAACAGACCCAGGAGGAAATAGAAATGTAATGCAAAATAACCTACCACTGAAGCTGGCTGTCATTAGCTCAGGGCATCTCGATAGTCTAACGTGGCTTTGTTTCCTTGTCTCACCTGATCGTTCACCACTTATTTAAATAAGCATCATGGCTTAAGTCTCTCCCAAATCAGTTTATTTGAAAAAAGGTGTGGTGAGGAAGCCACGTTAAGAGTATTGAGAATACACCCCTGGTGTACTGCAGTATCCTCTCAGCCTATGAGATGCATACATTTTCTTGAGTCCAATTTGCCACCTTGCCCCCCTCCACACAACTGTATATCTGAAAAGATAGGGTGTGATTTGGAATTCAGAATTTGACTGGACAAGTGGGCATGTCTCACCCAGGTGACAATGGGACAGAAATAGCAACATGCTGAAGTATTTCTATTATAGAGGAAATGGCAATACATTACCAGTGGATCCACACATGTAGAAACCAAGCTCTTATTACCTGGGAATAAACATGTTGACACCTGTATGATTAAGTATTTACTACAGACAAAGGCAATTAAATAAATGGATTTTACAATGTCTTTATTGTACAACTTGTCTCTGAATACAACTGAGCAGATTAGACAGATTTATCTCATCAATGGTCCATATGGTAAGTAGCATGTACTGTACATGAGCTGATAATTCACTTATCAGTCATCCTGTTGCCTAGTCACTTTACCTCTCCCAATATATATAAATAAATACACACATCTCCGAGTGGCACAGTGGTCTAAGGCACTGCATCTCAGTGCTAGAGGTGTCACTACAGACCCTGGTTCGATTCCAAGCTGTATTACAACTAGCCGTGATTGGGAGTCCCATGGGGCAACGCACAATTGGTCCAGCGTTGTTAGGGGGTTTTCCGGGGTAGGCTGTCATTGTAAATAAACATTTGTTCTTAACTGACTTGTCTAATTAAGGGTTAAATAAAAAATATCTTCAATTACCTTGTACCTCTGCATATTGACTCGGTACTGGTATAGCAAAGTTATTGTTACAGTTATTCCTTGTTATTTTTCTGCATTGTTGGGAAGCCCGTAAGTAAGCATGTCACTGTTAGTCTACCTATTGTCTGTGAAGCAGGTGAGGAAAATTAATTGGATTTTAAGTTGTAGCCTGTGAGAAGAGGCTGGAATGAATCAGTGATGCTTTATCAAAATTGCAACTGCTACCCCCCCACACTCCCAAAAGCAATAAAAAAAAATATGTTGCCATGAAAACAAACAAATAAAACACAATATTCTTGTTTTAAATCTGCAATATGTGATTTTGGGTTACCTGACCAAATTCACATAGAAGTGTTATAGATCTGTTGTCTCATTGAAAGCAAGTCCAAGAAGTGGTAGTTCTGTTCTGTGTGCGATATTTCTGTGCTTAAGATTCATTTTTGTATCTTTTACTTTAATTTTTCTACACCAGCTTCAAACACAATATTTTTGGTTAAGGAAAATATATTTCACAGCAGTTGTTTAATCACAAACTGAAATTAGACAAACTATTAGAATTTTAGCAACCAGGAAATGGCAGTGCTTTTATGCATAGGGCTCTACTACTTCCAGAATGCCGAAATAAAAAAAATATTTCACCATGATTCCTCTGATATGCCCTAGTCTATGTCAAATAGGTCTTGTGGGTCTTCTAGACTTTAGCCACTTCAGTCTCGTCTGGCTGCATGGTATTATACCACCTATACTAAGGGGTCATGGAGGGGTCGAGCCAACTGCGTCATGGGAGTTGGAATAGTCCCCCCCTGAGAAGTCCACAGCGATCGGCTGAAGAGCATGCATTTAGTTTTACTTGCATTTAAGAGCAGTTGGAGGCCACGGAAGGAGTGTTGTATGGCATTGAAGCTTGTTTGGAGGTTTGTTAACACAGTGTCCAAAGAAGGACCAGATGTATACAGAATGGTGTCGTCTGCGTAGAGGTGGATCAGAGAATCACCAGAAGCAAGAGCAACATCATTGATATATACAGAGAAAAGAGTCGGCCCGAGAATTGAACCCTGTGGCACCCCCATAGAGACTGCAAGAGGTCCGGACAACAGGCCCTCCGATTTGACACACTGAACTCTATCTGTGAACCAGGCGAGGCAGTCATTTGAGAAACCAAGGCTGTTGAGTCTGCCAATAAGAATGCGGTGATTGTGGTGAGTCGAAAGCCTTGGCCAGGTCAATGAAGATGGCTGCACAGTATTGTCTTTTATCGATGGCGGTTATGATATCGTTTAGGACCTTGAGTGTGGCTGAGGTGCACCCATGACCAGCTCGGAAACCAGATTGCATAGCGGAGAAGGTACGGTGGGATTGGAAATGGTCGGGGATCTGTTAACTTGGCTTTCAAAGACTTTAGAAAGGCAGGGTAGGATAGATATGTTTGTACTGCTCCAGCGTCACAGAGGCTGAACTTAACCTGGTCTCTAGCAACGACTATCGCCTGATTGAGTTACTTTTTCTGTTTCTGACACTCCTGGATAAAAATGTAGAATAACAATATAAATGTGCCACTTTGGTTACCTCAAACCTCACAAAAAGTGTTGGTCTTGAACCAGATGTTACTTTATGCAGAAAGGTTTTCATCACTAAAACACCTATTGGCAGCCTCTCAGATTCTTGGCTGTGTCAACTGTGTAAATTAATTTAATCAAAGACAACTTATTTCGATGAAACCAGCAAGCATTTTTCTTTTATATATATTTTTTTATCTTTATTTAACTAGGCAAGTCAGTAAAGAACAAATTCTTATTTTCAATGACGGCCTAGGAACAGTGGGTTAACTGACTTGTTCAGAGGCAGAACGACAGATTTTCACCTTGTCAGCTCGGGGATTCGATCTTGCAAACTTTCGGTTACAAGTCCAACGCAAAATGTAGATAACAATGGCTGAAATCATCACGGTTGATTCAGATTCATTCATAGAATTGTTTTCACATTACATAAATTGAACACAAACATTGCCTTCGGAAAGCATTCAGACCCCTTGACATTTTCCAAATTTTGTTCGGTTACAGCCTTATTCTAAAATGGACTAAATTATTATTTTTTCTTCATCAATCTACACACAATCAACACCCAATAACAACAAAGCAAAAACATGTTTGGGGACATTTTTGCAAATTTATTTAAAAAAATATCACATTTACTTAACTATTCAGACCCTTTACTCTGTACTTTGTTCAAGCACCTTTGACTGCGATTACAGCCTAGAGTCTTCATGGGTACGGTGCTACAAGATTGGCACACCTGTATTTGGGGAGTCTTTCCCATTCTTCTCTGCAGATCCTCTCAAGCTCTGTCAGGTTGGATGGGCGCGTCGCTGCACAGCTATTTTCAGGTCTCTCCAGAGATGTTCGATCAGGTTTAAGTCTGGGCTCTGACTGGGCCACTCAAGGACATTCAGAGACTTCAGAGCCACTCCTGCGTTGTCTTGGCTGTGTGCTTAGGGTCGTAGTCCTGTTGGAAGGTGAAACTTCACCCCAGTCTGAGGTCCTGAGCGCTCTGGAGCAGGTTTTCATTAAGGATCTCTCTGTACTTTGCGCCGTTCATCTTTGCCTCGATCCTGAATAGTCTCCTTGTCCCTGCTGCCGAAAAACATACCCACAACATGATGCTGCCACCACCATGCTTCACCGTAGGGATGGTGCCAGGTTTCCTCCAGACGTGATGCTTGGCATTCAGGCCAAAGAGTTCAATCTTGGTTTCATCAGACCAGATAATCTTGTTTTTCATGGTCTGAGAGTCATTAGGTGCCTTTTGGCAAACTCCAAGTGGGCAGTCATGTGCATTTTACTGAGGAGTGGCTCCTGTCTGTCCACTCTACTATTAATCCCTGATTGGTGTAGTGCTGCAGAGATGGTTGTCCTTCTGGAAAGTTCTATCTCCACAGAGGAACTCTGTCAGAGTGACCATCGGGCTTAGTCACCTCCCTGACCAAGGCCCTTCTCCTCCGATTGCTCAGTTTGGCCGGCTTGGCTCATGGCTTGGTTTTTGCTCTGTAAACTGTGGGACCTCATAGACAGGTGGGTGCCTTTCCAAATCATGTCCAATCAATTGAAATGATCACAGGTGAACTCCAATCAAGTTGTTGAAACATCTCAAGGATGATCAATGGTAACAGGATGCACCTCTGCTCAATTTCAAGTCGCATAGCAAAGGGTCTGAATACTTATGTAATTAAGGTATCTGTTATTTATTTTTAATACATTTGCAGATTTTTTATTTTTTTTTACTGTTTTTGCTTTGTCATTATGGGGTATTTATTGTGTGTAGATTGCTGAGGATTTTTTAAATAGTTTTTAATCCATTTAGAATATGGCTGTAACATAAAAATGTGGAACAAGTCAGCGGGTATGAATACTTTCTGTAGATACTGTATCTTACCTGTCCGTGTGGGGTCATACACAACGCCTGTATATGGACTGATAAACTGTTGCAGCAGCTTCACATTTTGCAGAAAGACAATGGTCCATTGCTTACCAAACATAACATTGAATAGCTTGTTAAAATCAACCTCACAAAATCAAAGGAAATGCCATCTAATTTTCCATCTCTCATAATGATTGTGTGTGTGTGTGTGTGTGTGTGTGTGTGTATATATATTCCATAAGTCAATGTGAGAGACCAAACCTGATAGTGGATGATGACGTTGGGGTCTCAGCAAATTGGATGGGGGTTCTCAAATATCTTGTCTCATCTCTGATCAAAACAAAACAGAAATAGTGATTAGAGGTTGCAGTCACGTCTGTCTGAGAATATAATAACAATAATAATAATAATATGGCGTTACATAGCCTAATACAAAGCAGACCGCATCATGGTAGACATCCTCTGGTCATCTGTGCACTCCCCAAAGCCTAAACAATAGCTCAGAGAGTATCCAGGTTTCAGGCAAGATTACAGAACCATCTCTGTTACACTTACAATGTAGGTTGTGTGTGTCTTCTGAAGGGTTGATCCCTCCTTTGTGGTTCCTCCTGTAGTCAGACCACACTGGACTTGTCCATAGCGCTCTATGTACTCTAGCGATAGGAGAGGTAGTCAATGGTCACAGATATGGATGGATTAACAGTATTTAAATTACACTCCATTGAGCATGCTTTTTAGTGCAGGAACCAGGAGTAGGCTTAATCTGGTTCCGAGGAACCATCCCTTAGAAAATACAGCAGAGTGCACAGAGTAGAAATTCAAACTCTAATCTCCATACCTTTGCTCTGTCGGTGGCAAGAGCCTCCACTGTATCACTGGGGGTATCAGGCTGCAGTGCACAGACAGGCTGGACTGCACACCTGGAAACACAGCGACTGTCAGTTATTATTATTTTTTTACCTAACCTTAATTTAACTCTGCCAGTCAAGTGTGAAATTTGCAAATACAGTGTACTGTACACAAGACAATGATGCTGATACATTTTCATAGACTATGATTCTATGTGAAACATATTACTGGGGTTGCATTGGATGATGTACAGTGAAGATAAAATATGCACAATGTATAAAGTAAGGTACTGGTATGTATTTAGGTATGTTGCTAGCTAGCTAACTCTAACTTCGCTAGCTGTAGCTTGCTAGTGTTTAACAGCCGACGGTAACCCGTTACTTTAGCTCGGTCACTGTTTCGTGATGTGTGTGCAGCAGACGTCCAAGCTTTTGCTTATCTGATGTACTATAGACAATAATTGTCAAATACCAGATTCTGCAGATTATTCTGTGAAGTAAAGCGGACACACGGCATAAAATCCTTACAATACTTGGTATGGACGCTGCCATTTTGCCTTTCACAACTAAGGGTTGAAAGGTTACAGGTGAAAGGGCAAGTAGCACATTTATTTGTGTGCATGGTCAAAGACTTTCCATTTGGACTCCAATTAATTTATCTTATGAATTTTAGTTCATTATTCATTTAATCATTTTAAATTAAACGGCAAGGTGTTGATAGTGTCCGAGGGTGTGGCAGGCAGCATGCTCGAGTGCATCGCAGCCATTTTGTAAAAATATTACAATCGAATTTATACCCAAATGTGATATTATAACTCAATACAAGCACCATATTTTGTGAGTTAGCACTGGTACTCATTACAATTTGTTTAGATAAGCAACAATAGACGTGGGATGTGAGGTAAATTGAAAAGAGAATGTACAAAACGTGCAGCGCCATCTTTCTATCCTTGAAGGCACATACAGAAAACACTGATGAAAGTCGTTCTACAACAGCTCGTCACCAAAACTCCATTTTGTTACCATGAAAAACCCATAAAGTGCATGCGCGACAACGCGTATGACGTCAAAAACGTCACAGGGTATAAATACCAAGCCCCTCCCCTTCCAGTTCATTCCTGGATTTGTTCTGAGGTGAGTAACGTGGAAAGAAATACTGCTAGTTTTGGAACAAAAACGACTGCGCAATTATTTATTTTAATCATAATCCATCATAACAAAGCTATTTTAAGATTAAGGTGTGTATGAACACACGAAGAAAACAAGTGAATGTATCTTAAATGTATTTTTCGTTTTGTTTGCTCTTTTTTTCCCCTTCAGGTATTTTGAAGGAAGAGTGGCCGTCGAGGACTTTGAACATTTATTCAAAAAAAAACATTTTTTTTTCTTCAAGTAATGGACATTTGATTACTATTTTTGCCTCCAGTTTGTTCCAGAGGGAAAAGCTAGTTTTTAGCTGCCACAACCCCGCCCATAAACCAGTTTGTTCCAGCCATAGATTGTTAACGTTATAAAAACATGACGGTTAACGATATAAAACTGATGTAACAAGAGATCTGTTGCTGTAAAGCACAATATACAGTAGTAATATAGCTACTCGAGACGCTGAAGTATTTATAGTAAGTGTTTATTTTCAAAGCAATCTGAACCTAAATTCACGAAATTATCAATTGTTTAGTCGTAGATTAAATGTGAAGTGTGCTAGTTGTTCTCCGTACGTGGTTAGCTATTTTTTTGTAGTTCAAATGCAGCGAAGGCTAACGATAGTTTATGAGCTCACACAGGAAAGTGCAGAGTGGAAACGCTCCGGTTCTTTGTGTGTGAGACTGATACAAATCAACTGACACATGTTTTAAGTTAATCATAAGCAATCTACTCATAAAGATTGCCGTAGGAAATATTTTTTTGCCTATGAATCTGGATGTTTTTTTTTAAATCTAATTAGGGGAGAGATCCTTGGAATTTACACCTACCGCAATCTATACATAAAGATTGCTTAGTTTGAAGATTACGGACTTTTGGTAGTTTGCGACACTTAACGTTGTATCGTCGATCTAGTTAGAGCAGGAAATACATTCCCCAGGTGTACGATATGTATACGGCAATCTAAGGATAAAGATTGCCTTGTTGAAATACGCAAGGGAGGGAAACGTCCATTCGAAATATTACAAAAGGCAGAACTGTGGTGTCGGAATTACATCAAAATGGCGGGCTTGTTGTCGTTTGTCCTTGCAGAACATGCAGCCATAATGGCTACTGTGTTTATATGGAGCGACAGTCATGTGTTTGGCTTCCCAGAATAGCGGAACGACTTTATTCTCGCGGTGTCCTTATCGCATGTGTAGCCGTTACAGCTATAGATACCTTCTCGGTTTTTGTCAATTGTAAATGATTCTCCGGCCGTGCAAATGTGATAGTATGCTAGCTGTGTTGTGGCCGGGTTAGCTGGCATACATTGGTCTTTATGTTCAGCCACGAAGCAGTTAACAAAAGAGGGCAGGGCCTAGGTGGATTGTCGGTGTATAACGGGTTAGTTTTCCCCCTTTAACGGCGAACTCTCCTAGCCTGAACTCGGTCATTGAACGGGATCTTTATTCTGGTGGTATGGTAGGGCGTGCATTGCAATGACATGCCATTTGTCATAAAGGGTTCCCAGCTGCGTGATATTTAATTATATAACCGACATTAACGTGGTGCGTTTGTAAGGCATATACAGTTTCAGTAATTTGATTATCTACAGGCTTTCCCTCCATTATTTTCTATTTGTGACAAGTAATTTATTTTAGGAATATCTGCTTGGCATAGGCTACAAACAGCAGTAACATTGACCCCATAGGACAAAAGTGTTTATTTTATAAAGTAATGATTGTCAACCAGGCTTAAAACTAATATTATGTCAACAAAAATTGCTTGCTATTTATTGGCAGGGGTTTGAGCAAGTGTGACAAGTATTTGTTACGTTGTAGCTAAATGATAACATGTGATATCCCCTTTTCAACTGCATTGCTATATATTTGAGTAAATACAGCAAAGCAATTGTGTGTGTGTGTGTATGAATATTAATTTACTTGACTTCTCCCCCGTTGAATTATTCCTTACTAGGCTGTCTTATCAATAACTTCATTCTATTGACTGTGTGCGTGTGTAACAGTTGTGACATTTTCAGGGGTTGTGTGTTATTTCCCGTGTTGTGGAGTTCTGAGACTATATAAAACTTCTACTACAGTTAATCGGGTAAGACCAAACTGATTTCCTCACATGGCATTTCAAAATGAAATACTTGGATATTATCCAAGCAATACCTGGATACAGTAATTCAAAGTATATAATGAATAGTCATAACCATATTATAATGACTTAAAATATTAACATGATAAGAGTTCAGTTATGCACTGAACAATGAGGAAAATGCATGCAGAAGTCCCGCCCCTGCTGTTAGTGTTATGATTTACGCATAGTTTGGGTTTGAGCAAGACTAAGTAAAAATTATATTTTACTGTATTGGTTTAATAGGTTAGTGGAGATTTGACTTATTTTTTTATACGTAAAGGATCCATCTATAGTCACTGGATCCTCAACTGAGGTTGGTCTACTAGTGTTCTCTTTTTATATGGCACAGTAATATGACGTCGGTATTTTCCATTAACTATTGTTTTAACCACCCACCTGTACTTGAGCCAATCTCCTGCTCAGCTTAAGTATACCTTTCAAATATATTCATAGCCAAATTAAATTACTTTCTTTTGTTGAATTTGACATTTTTAAATATATTTGTATAAATTTGCTTTGATACATCTATTCATTAATTAGTACTTTGAAATGTGTGGATTTCTTTTGTCTACATTTGCATGGAAGTGTAGTGCTTGTACATTTGATACAATTTGTAATTCCTTGTACTAAGCTATAGGTGGCAGTAAATGCTAAAACATTCATCCACTGCTCCATGGGGGGAGACCATTGAACCAAGGGGGTTGTCATTGGTTATGCTTCAGATGAAACATTCCCTTTATTTTAATGTTAATCATAGGCAATTAACATAGTCCTGTACACTTTAAGGGATGTATGTGCGAGGTCAACCACTTACAAAACCAATACTTATATCAATTAAAATAACTTCAATATTACTTTCAAAATAATTATTTATACTTACAAACACACACAAAAGTTAAATATGTTCCTTAGATAACTGACATTAATAGTACTATGCATTTCTTAGAATAGGCTTCTTCTGCGCTCTGTTCAACCAACTGTATTCCTTGGAGTTCCCGTGCTACCTGAGACTACTGGTAAAGTGACTGCACCCTTCTCTATCAGTGAAGGAGCTGGTCAGTCATTCCAACCACCAGTTTAGTGCACCGCAAGCCTGAAACTACCTGTAGACTTTCGGTTTGAGGGCCTTCCTTGTGTATGTGTGCTTCAGTGTTTAGCTTCCAATATGTGTCTTATTAGTAAAGGGGGAAGCTACTCATGGTATTTTCCACCCACCCACACAACGTAGACTAGCATCCTCTGTTACCAGAACATCATCAGTAACGTATTCTAGCTTCTACAGCTCTCGTCACCATTGACATTCAATAGGTAATTTCTCTGAGACTAGAACAGTACAAATGGCAGGTTGACAAGGCTGCTCCTCAGCCCAATGACTAATTTCCCCTCCACTGTAGCTTGTAGGTTTACTGGTTGTTTCCTCATATCCAAGCCTAATCACTCATCTGTTTTTAATTTGCACTTACCATGAACTTGTTTATGTTGTACATATTATGAAGGCAATCGTGAGTGGAAGGTTTTGTTGAAACTTCTTTTGTAATGTTTTAATAATCTGAATAAAGCATAGCTACTTGAATTTATTGCGCCGGCCTTGGGGGAAGTCCACATGAACCTATTCTAAACTACAGCCCAACCTGTCATTTTCCCATAATGTGTGGTGTTGAACTGACTCCTTGCATATTTTCTCTCTCTGTTCTATTGAATTACTGACATAGAAAATGAACTAGCAGCATGGCCTATAAGCAGTCTTTGTATTAGCCTCTACCCTGCTGTCTTAGGGGAATCCTCCCGGAGCTGCTGGGAGAACAGGGACAGTAGGCCCTGTCAGTCATTACCTCTTCTCCCTCAGCTATGGGAATAACCCCACAGAACAGACCAATCCATCCCTCCGGAGAAAATGAAATGCACATTTTTTTAAAGGATGAGGCAACACATCAGTGAGTCATGGTGTTCACTAGTACATAATTTGGAATGCGAAGGCAGCACCTTGGCTGGGGGGTTAGTTGGGACTGTCACTGCCCTCCTTTTCCTTGTTTTCACAGATTTCAGTGTAGCTGAAGATCTAGCAATGTGGGTATTTTTGAAGTAGACCTCGGCCCACTGTGATGTTGCTCTCGGCTTTGTAGCTAGAAGGAAACAGTACAAACTGCAGTATGGATTTCAGCCTTGGTCGGTCGTGTGGTAGAGTGAAGTTTAGAGATGTCTTATGGTTTAGTACCTAGGTTGAATTGTCTGTAAGCCGTTACTTTTTGCTGGATTTAGAGATGAACGGATGGTGTCAGTTCCAAGGATCCCTCCCAAAACAAAGTCAAATCTGACATGCCTGGATGCAGTTCAGTGCAAACATCACTTTAGCAGCACATTGAAAAATAATATAACAATAATTGTTTAGTAAGCGCCAGAGTTATACGATTTGATGATATCCTGTAAAGTATGTTTGTCTCTTCCTCTCTGAGCAGAGATGGCGGTGGGCCCAGTGGACCCCAGGGAGGTCCTGAAGGGAGTAGAGAACCTGCTGGGGAAAGATGGAGAGCTCCGCAGCCTGGAGGGTGTCCCCAAAGTTTTCAGGTAATTAACATACTGCCATTTTTTTACTTTTATGATGTGCTTTCGAACTTGTATAACATTTTTCCAGCTTTTACTGTTTAGTGTTTTTCATTAATTATTTTGACATTATTTTGAGTTGCCAGTGTAGACTGTAATGGTAGCATTCTTGTTCTGACCATTGGTTTTCTTGGTCTTTTCTCCACAGTCTCATGAAGGGCTCTCACAAGATGGTGAGCAGGTGTATGTACCTGAATATCCTACTGCAGACCAAGTCCCATGACATTCTCAACCGGTAAGATCTACTCCCATTTTGTGTCATCTATTGTTGAGTAACTTGTTTAGTAACTTCACTAGGGAGTTTTCCGCCACTTTGCTACTGCTTGTTCTTGGCGGGGTTGGGGGTCTAGGCCGGATTACTGTAAAGCGCTTTGTGAAAATGGGCCATTTAGATTCAATTTGATTGACTCTTCCATCCCTTCATCCAGGTTTATCCGAGTGGGAGGCTACAAGCTGCTGAACGCGTGGCTGACCTACTCCAAATCTAGCAACAACACCCCCCTGTTACAGCTCATCCTGCTAACGCTGCAGAAACTGCCCCTCACTGTAGACCACCTGAAACAGAACAACACTGCCAAGCTGGTCAAGCAGCTCAGCAAGACTGGAGAGACTGAGGGTATGTTTTTAAACAACTTTCATTTCTCTTGAGTGCCACCCTCTTCAATACACTGAGCTGACTAAATAGACCTCTATGAGGAAATAGTTTAGCATTTTATTTGTAACTCACTTTCTTACAAACCAAAAGTTAATGATACAGTTCCTAGTGGTGGTATCTGTGCATTAGATGTACATTTTTTTTATCATCGTGTCTGAGGTTGATTTGCAGCTAATGTTGTCTCTGTCTCTCAGAGCTGAGGAAGCTGTCTGCTGGGCTGGTGGATGGCTGGATGGCTACCATCCGTTCCCAGAGTGTCTCCGCCACCTCTCCTGCAGGTAACGACTACTCTCCTATCCCTCGTTCCCTCACTTTCACTTGCTTCCTCTCGTTAACTCTCCGCTCCCCTGTAATCTCAGTGTACATAACACCCCCTTTCTCTCTCAGATAAGAAACGGAAGAAGGAGGAGGGGAAAGTGCCAGTCCGAGAGGTGAAGGCGGCTGATGGAGGGAAGGCAGCGGAGGAGGAGAGAAAGAGGGAGAAGCCCAAAGCTCACGCTCCCAGCCATGCTAAGATCCGCTCCATAGGTAGACTACACTCCCTTCACCGCCATCTTGTCAAACTACACGCACACCCAGTTTATCACAAAGTTTAATTTACAAAATATGATTCTGTGTATAAGGTTGTCCTTTGATAAAAGACAGGCAACGGTAATATGCAAATGAAGAAGTAATTGTGTTTCTGGCTGTAGGGATGAAGCTCCTGCTGTTGCAAAAGTGCTGGATGTTGGACTATATAATATCCTGATCTGACCCTGTCCTGTTTGTTGTTGTCCAGGCCTGGAGATGGATGCTCCCTCCCCTGTCCCAGTCAAGAAGCCCCCCGTGGCCCTCCAGCTGGGAGACAAGTACAACATCAAACCATCCCAAGTCCTCAAGAGACCCAGGTAACCTACACTTCAGACAGTAATAACAGCTTTGTTCATATTGTGTATATTCATCGTCCTTCTGCGTTTTACCAGGCAATAACAGGATAAAAAAATTGCCTAACCAAAACATAAAACACTGCTCAGTGCTTCCCCCTAGGTGGTTAATGAGAGTATTGACCAAACCTGTCTTTGGCAAATGTATTTGCCATTTGTAATGAATATATTGGAACTATTACTCACTGAACCTCTCCCATGTATCTCTCTCTACCAGTTTGGGTCCTATGGAGTCAAATTTAACATGTTTCTCTTGTCTTTCTTTCTACCAGTTTTGGTCCTCTGGACCCTCCCCCTGTGGAGAAGAAGTATAAACCCCTCAACACCACTCCTAACCACACCAAGGAGATCAAGGTGAAGATCATCCCGGCACAACGTAAGACCTCAACAGAAATCGGTATGTACTTATGGACCCCTTTACTGCATGTACAGTAGTAGATTAGACCTAACCCCTCAACATGGAGAAGATTAGACCTAACCCCTCAACATGGAGAAGATTAGACCTAACCCCTCAACATGGAGAAGATTAGACCTAACCCCTCAACATGGAGAAGATTAGACCTAACCCCTCAACATGGAGAAGATTAGACCTAACCCCTCAACATGGAGAAGATTAGACCTAACCCCTCAACATGGAGAAGATTAGACCTAACCCCTCAACATTAGATTAGACCTAACCCCTCAACATGGAGAAGATTAGACCTAACTCCTCAACATGGAGTAGATTAGACCTAACCCCTCAACATGGAGAAGATTAGACCTAACTCCTCAACATGGAGAAGATTAGACCTAACCCCTCAACATGGAGAAGATTAGACCTAACCCCTCAACATGGAGAAGATTAGACCTAACCCCTCAACATGGAGAAGATTAGACCTAACCCCTCAACATGGAGTAGATTAGACCTAACCCCTCAACATGGAGTAGATTAGACCTAACCCCTCAACATGGAGAAGATTAGACCTAACCCCTCAACATGGAGAATATATCAGGCTTGAGGTCAATTCCTTTTCAATTCAGGGAGTTACGTGAAATTCCAAGTATCCTAAGTACTTGTCTCAGAGAACTTTTTGGAATTTGTTTACTTCCTGAGTTGACTCGATTGAAATTGAATTGACCACCTCAACGCTGGTAGATACCCACACACTGCTGTAAATGTTCCACTACTGGAAGGTCTTCAAGACTGAAACATTGCAGTAAACTAAGAGAGCATACAAACTGTTTCAGAGCATAAACAAACATTTGTTTCTTTCACATGACATGTTGTTTTGCACCCTACCCCTGAGAAAATAGTGTGATGTGTGTAGTACACACTTTGAAACCCATCTCTCCCTCAACAAAACCTGCAGTATTTTGACTGTTAATGACATGACTAAGGTACCCTCCTCTCTCTGCAGCCCTTGAGGGTACAGGCTTCCTGGATGCCCTAAACTCCGCCCCTGTTTCTCTCATCAAGATCAAGAAGAAGAAAGGAAGGGAAGGGAGAGACCCCAAAGCTGTCTCTCCCACGTCAAACAAGGTAAACACACAACTTCCTAACCAGACAGACAGCACAGACTACTCTTTCTGCTATTCTGACTCTACACCTGAATCTTTGGGAAGGCCGTGCAAATGGAATTGAGTGTTCACCCATCTCTCTCTCTTTACATCCCTCCTCCTCTCAGCCGTGTCCATTCGAGGGTAAACCTCACTATCCTTCACCTCAGGGTGGCACCAAGCCCTCGTCCCCAGAGACCCAGGTGGCCTCCACCACCCCTCCCCACGAGGTCTCAGTAGACCTGGAGCAACCCGGCACGCCCGTGCCCGCCGACGACCCAGAGGCCATGGACACGGGCAGCGAGAAGCCCAGCGCCCTGGCTGAACCCCGCGGCGAAGAGGAGGGTCAGCTGACCAAGAAGGGCAAGAAGAAGAAGAGCGTGCGCTGGGCCGAGGAGGAGCAGCTCACACAGTACTTCTACTTCGACCTGGACGAGACCGAGAGAGGTGAGAGAACAAAAACTAACGGTAACTTCAATTCAATTTTTTCGGTCGGTGTTGTGTGTAATTGCACGTTAAACTGTGGTTGTATAGTCAAACTAGATAGCCAACAGCCCAATAAAGACATGCTCAACACTTTACTTTTGACTTTTCTGTTAAATTTAGTCTTTTGGCAGGGATGTGACCCCCCCCCCCCTGCTTTCCTGTCATTTATCTTCGAAAAATACCTATTCCCTTGTCAAAATCCAGCCTTTTCTGCTTTTCTATCTTGTCGTGATCACATCCCTGTTGTGTGCCATGGCTAACCTTCTCATTCTGCACCTCTCTCCTTCCTCCTGTTCCTTCTATCCCCCTCTCCAGTCAACGTCAACAAGGTCAAGGACTTTGGCGAGGCGGCGAAGCGCGAGATGATGATGGACCGCCACACGTTTGAGATGGCGAGGCGCCTGTCCCATGACTCCATGGAGGAGCGCGTCCCCTGGAGCCCCCCGAGGCCCCTGGCCCTCACCGGCCCCCTGGTCAACGCTGGTGCCAATAGCACAGAGAGACTCACACAGAGGGACCGCGAGATGGGCATCCTGCAGGAGATCTTCCTCACCAAGGAGAGGTACGGATTCACACACAACTTGGATCTCTATAGCCTAGTGGGTTACCAGGTGCTCAAAATGCCTCACATTCTATTGTGGAAACTCACCTTCTGTTTCTTCTCCTCAGTGTTCCTGACAGCCCCCATGAACCAGAGCCTGAGGCCTACGAACCCATGCCTCCACGCCTCATACCCCTGGACGAGGTGAAATATACCCTTTTCTGTCAATCACTTTGGTGCCGTTTGAAAGATGTGTTCAACTAAAATGAATGAACAACCAAACGTTTTGAACATAAAATAGGAAACATTACAAGTGTTATCAGTTTTGAATCTGAAAAAAGTGCTAAAGTCCTGTAATACATAAAGACAACGCTCAATGCTCCAAACATCCTCTGTGTCCAGTGAACTAACTCCCTCTCTTCTCCAGGACTCGACCATGGTGGATGACAGCTACATGGAGCCCATGGACACGTCGTCCCAGCCTGGCTCTGGCGTGGGCCCCGGGGGGGTGGAGGGCTCCAAGCTGCCCCCCGTCCTCGCCAACCTCATGGGCAACCTGGGGGCCAACAACCTTTTGAGTAACCTAGGCAACATTGCCCAGGGCACGCCTGGTGCCCCCGCTAACCCCTCCGTCAACGTACAGGAGTTACTCACCTCCATCATGGTAAGTGATATAGCATGAACTAATCCTGTTTTTGTAACCCTGCCATTATGTCATCTCATTGAGAAACTTTATGATTGGAGGATTTCAAGTATTAATGTGTTTACCGTAACTGTTTTAAAACGGACCTTCTGGAACCCCCGGAAAAGCCCTGTAACCAGTGTATCTGTGATGTTTATTTTAGTCTGTCATGATTTGGCTTAACCCCTCCCTCCCTCCCCTGTAGGGAGCTAGTGGTGGCCAGTCTACTGAGGACCTGATCAAGCAGCCAGACTTCTCTGAGAAGATCAAACAGCTGCTGGGCTCTCTACAGCAGACCCAGAACCAGGGCCCCCCCACCGGACCCCCGCCCGGAGGTACACACAAACCTTTACAACACAGACACACACATAAGCACACACAGACCCCCTACACAACACACTATTGATCATAGTCTGTTGCTGGAAAAAGGTATGTGTTATGGCTTTACACCCCCTGCTATATTGTGGATAAAGCGTTACCTGTCTAACAGAACACAGAGGGTGTTCTTTAATGGAAGCCTCTCCAACAAAATCCAGGTACAGTCAGGAATTCCCCAGGGCAGCTGTCTAGGTCCTTTTTTTCAATCACAAAGGCAGTGTGTCTGTTTGCGGATGACTCAACACTATACACCTCAGCTACTACAGGGACTGAAATGACTGCAACAACGAGTTGCAGTTAGTTTCAGAATGGGTGGCAAGGAATAAGTTTAAATATTTCAAACTAAAAGCATTGTATTTGGGACAAATAATTTACTAAACCTCAACTAAATCTTGTCATGAATAATGTGGTAATTGAGCAAGTTGAGGAGACAACTGCTTGGTGTAACACTAGATTGTAAACTGCCATGGTCAAAATATATTGATACAACAGTAGCTAGGATGGGGAGAAGTCTGTCTATAATAAAGCGCTGCTCTGCCTTCTTAACAGCACTATCAACAAGGCAGGTCCTGCAGGCCCTAGTTTTGTCGCACCTGGACTACTGTTCAGTCGTGTGGTCAGGTGCCACAAATTAGAGACTTGCAATTGGCTCAGAACAAGGAAGCGCGGCTGGCCCTTGGATGTACACAGAGAGCTAACATTAATCATATGCATGTAAATCTCTCGTGGCTCAAAATGGAGGAGAGATTGACTTCATCACTACTTTTATTTATGAGAGGTATTGACATGTTGAATCCACTGAGCTGTCTGTCTAAACTACTGGTGCACAGCTCAGACACCCATGCATACCCCACAAAACATCCCACAAGAGGTCTCGTCACAGTCCAGAACAGACTACGGGAGGCGCACAGTACTGCATAGTCATGACTACATGAAACTCTTTTCCATGTCAAGTAACTCACGCCAGCAGTAAAATGAGATGTAAAAAGCAGATATAAAATACACCTTTTGGAACAGCAGGGACTGTGAAGCAACACAAACACAGGCACAGACACATGCATACAAACACACAATAACAAACGGACTATACACACACGTACACATTGATTTTGTGTTGTAGATATGCCTGAGGGTACACACTTAATACGTTGTGAAATCTGTTGTGAATGTACTGTAATGTATAACTGCCTTAATTGTCCTGGACCCCAGGAATGGTAGCTGCTGCCTTGACAACAGCTAATAGGGATCCATAATAAATACACACCTTCCTCTCTCTAGTTCTAACACAAACCAAATATTCTTACATTTCCTCCTACTCTTAACTGTATATCATGATATGCATACTAGAATGGTTGTTAAAGTATGTCTTTCCTCCACAGTGAGCCAGGGCCTGTTGGGCCACGGTCCAGGCATGAACAACATGCCCAACATGGGCATGCCCATGAACGGAGTGGGGTACCCTCCTGCAGGCAAGCCCCTGGGCCCTGGAGGCCCCCACTATAACCATCCTCCGCCCCCACACAACCATGGACCCCCTGGCTTCAACGCCAACCCCGCATGATGGGCCCCCCGCCACCCCAGGGCCACGGAGGAGACAACAGCAACTACTGGGGGGACGACTCGATGAGGGGGGGCCCCCACCGGGGCGGAGGGGGCCACTTCCACCGAGGGGGCCGAGGGAGAGGAGGGGAACAGGTGGGCTTCAGAGGGAGAGGACGAGGGGGGCCTAGAGGAGGACACAACATGGGAGGTGAGTTGACTTAGAAAGGGCATGTTCCTTCTACAAATGTTGTTTCTTTTAGACATATAGGGCCAGTCTGAAACACCACCCTGTGTTGCCCATGTAGGACGCTGCCCCACTATCGTGCAATAAAAGTAAAGACGAAGTTGATTTCCGTTTCCCATCTTCTAGCCTTGATGCAGTCAGTACAGACGTTTGGTTTGCCTGGCTAGTTGTATACTAACTCTGTTCTTTTCTATCTCCTCTCAGACATGTCCAAGAGGCCAGTGTGTCGCCACTTCATGATGAAAGGAAACTGCCGTTACGAGAGCAACTGTGCTTTCTACCACCCTGGCGTCAACGGTCCTCCCCTGCCCCCCAACCACCCCGCCCACAACCAGTATAATGACCACGGACCCCAACACGGGCACTAGACCACCAACACACCTCGAACACAAAGACATGACAATACCCTGATACTACCACTAGGTGGCAGAACTCCGAATTCATGAGCTGCTGGTTTAGTTTCACCACTGGAACAGAGAGACAGACAGCCCACCAGGCTAGAAAGAGAGTTGAATGTGACCATCAATGTGAGAGACAGACAAGGCTGTGTCCTGCAGCCTTAACAGCTGCTCTGGTCTGGTAATCTCAATGTGATTTTTCTGCAGGTCTGTTGAAGAAGCAGTTCCACTACTGTTCTCCTACTCTGTGACTGGGACTTTGATATGAAGGCTCACCAGTAGCAGAGGAAGATACTGAATATAGAGGGCAGAATCAGACATTTATCTACTACTTCCTCTTCCTCTCTCCCCACACCAACCCAATATATCCCCCAAGAAATTCTCGACTTCATACATCCATTTTTGTTTGCCCTGCTCGCTCAAACTCCCTTGATCAGTGACAGAGGACATTGCTTGTACACCAGAATACACAGACGCTCATGCCCTGGCTTTGTAAAAGTATAGGTACTGCTATAGCTGTGAGATGATCATTTAGTATGTTTGTTTAAATGTTTTATTGTGATCATTTTTACCACAGTTGCTTCAGGTTGATGAAGATGTACAGTAACCAGACACTATGACCACTATGACTTATGATTGCGGTCTGTCACTTTCCCATATAGCCTATCAGCCAGCCTTGTCTAATGCACTTGTCTCTACATCTTTGTCTGCTACTTCAATCAGCACTGAGCTTAAGAGGTCAGCAATGAAGATGGCAAATCAATAGAAACATCTCCAGGATCTCCCCAGTATTGAGTTGGACTTCTTGAAGCTAAATTACTCTAACATCATTCTGTTCTGTAGTTGTGTAGCGTCACTCCTGCCCTGGCTGTGCCTATTGGACCATGTTCCCCTGACAGACAGGATCTTTAGCTAACCGTCAGCTCCAGAATGAGTCTAAGCCCCACCCTCCCTCCTGAATGACAATGTAGCGCTGTGATCCCCTGAGTTTTCAAACTGTAGTCAGAAAGACGTGGCCAAATTACAATGGTCAGTACACCATTTTAAAACATATTTACGGCCAAGTGGCATGCAAGAAAGACATGCCACTTTTTCTACCGTAGGATTTCAACAGAAAACAAGACAATGAATGTGAAGTCGACCAAATAATTGTAACATTGTTTGATGTTGTTTGCCAACTTCCCCATAGGCAAGAGAGTTATCAGTTAGGAAGCACTTTAAGAGGAAAGATGAGGGCCAAATCCAAGTTGTTTCCACCAGGCAGCCTGACTGACAGGACAGGACCCACCACGCTGCTTGTTCTACTACTATCTAGCTCCTGCTCTAGAAAGGCCTGCCTCAAACAGTTCCCCTCAAGATCAAATGAACGAAACAGTATTAAGAAAAAGTTTAACTGAAACACCCATAGATGAATGCCTACGCACTGAACGAACAAACGTGTTGCGTTTTCTGATAGTGAGTACTAGTGGTCAGCCTATCACAGGAGAGGGGAACAACAGGAAAAAGCATTGCTTGATTTGACTGAGCCTTTTACCTAGAAGAGTACATTATAGTGAATGAAGTTCTGGTCTAACGGAAGCCTCTGTGATTTTTATATTTCAACAACTGTATAACCTGTACCACCAGGAGTATATATCTCTTCCATGTGACAAAAACGATGGTTGGATGCCCTGTGGCAGACACACAGTCCCCTTTTATAGAAGTGCTTCTTCACACACAGGCCTGTATTAGCTTGTATGGGCATCAGTGTTCTGTCAGTGTTATGTCCAATGGGGTAAAACTAAGGAATCATTCTCTGGGTCAACTAATTCAAAGTGTTTTCTGTGAAAACCGTGGCCTTCATGTCTCTTGTGGGACTATAATTATGTCAAATTTTGTTTTGGGTTGGATTTATTGCATTTTTATTTTGATATGATATTGATGAGTTGGATCTCTCCAATTAGGTCCAAGTTTTTGTTAAATTCTTGTATCCATTTATTTTGTACATGTATTAATAAATGTCCTAAAATGAATGTATCCGTGTTGTCTCTGCTGCTGTACTGTTTGTTGCTACTTGGCTACGTGCCAAACTTTTAATAACCATTTCATCAAGAATCTGCTATTAACAAATCTATCACTGGTTTGGTTTTGTTCTCGCTCTACGTTTTTTATTCAACTTTCTCACCTGGACAGTTTCTGGGCGTGTTTCTACAGAAACAGCTAAGTAGTGACATTAACGCAATGCCATTAATTACAGTCGCTGTACTCACAATATGCAGGAGAACTATCGCCTTATGGGTGAGGGTAAACAGAGTTGCAAGCCCAATTTCAGACGCAATCATTTGGAAAGGATGAAACCGCGTCTGTGCCACCAGAGTACAGAAAGTAGAAAGTGTGCAGGCCAGGCGGCAGGCTGTCTGCTGCTAGCACAGTCAGTGTAGTCAGCTTAGTTTCCCCCATTGAGACAGTGTCTGTGCCTCGATCTAGGTCGTGAAAAATATAAACATGATAGTGTTTGCTTTAGCAATCTCTCTGAAAATAATTTTTGAAAGATACTGATAATGCCTCAACTCAAAATAGGACTATTTCATGTTAGATCCCTCTTCCAAGGCAGTCATAGTCAATTAACTAATCACTGATCATAGCCTTGATGTGATTGGCCTGACTGAAACAAGGCTAAAGCCTAATGAATATACTAAATTAAATGAGGCCTCTCCTCCAGTGACCATATCTCCATCCGCATCCCGCAAAAGCAGAAGAGATTCTAAAAATGTTTTGCTGCAAATTTAAATGTATATAAAAACTACAAATATATATGTTTTACTCTTTTGAGTTTCTAGTCATGAAGTCTATGCAGCCTACTCAAGCACTTTATAGCTACTGTTTACAGGCCTCCTGGGCCGTATACGGCGTTCCCTGAATTTCTACCGGACCTTGTAGTCATGGCAGATAATATTATCATTTTTGGTGACTATCCACATGGAGAAGTTGACAGACCCACTCCAAAAGTCTTTCTGAGCTATCATTGACTCAGTGGGTTTTGTCCAACGTGTCTCCAAACCTATGCATTGTCACAGTCATACCCAGGATCTGGTTCTATCCCCTGGAATAAAAACTCTGGATCTAAATGTTTTTCCTCACAATCCTGGACTACTGGAACACCATTTTATTATGTTTGCAATCACAACAAGTAATCTGCTCAGACCCCAACCAAGGATTATCAAAAGCCGCGTTATAAATTCTCAGACAACCCAAAGTTTCCTAGATGCCCTTCCAGACTCCCTCCACCTACCCAAGGACGTTGGAGTACAGACATCTGTTAACCACCTGAGGATCTAAATTGAACCTTGCGTAATACCCAAGATGTAGTCGCACCTCTAAAAACCAAAAACATTTGTCACAAGAAATGATCTCCCTACCTAGCTCCCTACCCGAGCCCTGAAGCAAGCTTCCAGAACATTGGAATGGAAATGGTGCTCCACCAAACTGGAAGTCTTCCGACTAGCTTGGAAAGATAGTACCTTGCAATATCGAAGAGCCCTCACTGCTGCTCTATCAGCCTACTTTCCTAACCTGATTGAGGAGAATAAAAACAATCCAACATTTATTTTTGATACTGTCGCAAAGCTAACTAAAAAGCAGCATTCCCCTTCAGTAGTGATGAAGTCATGAACTTCTTTGACGAAAAGATCCTGATCATTACAAAGCAAATTACAGACTCCTCTTTGAATCTGCGTATTTCTCCAAAACTCAGTTATCCTGAGTCTGCACAAAACTGCCAGGACCTAAAATCAATGGACACTCATGTTTTTTAGTCATGTATCTCTCAAAACATTCACGAAAATAGTCATGGCCTCTAAACCTTCCAGATGCCTGCTAGACCCTATTCCAACTAAACTAATGAAAGAGCTACTTCCTGTCTTTGGCTGTCCTATGTCGAACATAATAAATGGCTCCCTATACTCCAGATGTGTACCAAACTCACTAAAAGTGGCAGTAAATAAAGCCTCTCCTGAAAAAGCCAAACCTTGACCCAGAAAATGTATCTCCCATTCCTCTCAATAAAAATGTTAAAAGCTGTTGCGCAGCAACTCACTGCCTTCCTGAAGACAAATGATGCATATGAAACGCTCCAGTCTGGTTTTAGACTCCATCATAGTACTGAGACTGCATTCGTGAAGGTGGTAATTACTTTTTCATGACGTCAGACCAAGGCTCTGCATCTTTCGTCGTGCTCCTAGACCTTAGTGTCGCCTTTGACACCATCAATCACCACATTATTTTGGAGAGATTGTAAACCCTAATTGGTTTACACAGACAAGTTCTTGCCTGGTTTAGATCTTATCTGTCAGAAAGATATCAGTTCGTCTCTGTGGATGGTTTGTCCTCTGACAAATAAATTGTACTTTTCAGTGTTCCTCAAGGTTAGGACCACTATTGTTTTCACTGTATATTCTACCTATTGGTGAAGTCATTCAGAAATACAATGTCAACATTCAATGCTATGCGGACAACACACAGCTGTACATTTCGATGAAACATGGTGAATCCCCAACATTGCCTACTCTGGAAGCCTGTGTTTCAGACAAGGAAGTGGATGGTGGCAAACTGTTTGCTTTCAAACACGCACAAAACAGAGATGCTAGTTCTAGGTCTCAAGAAAAAAAGAGATCTGCTGTGTCGCACCCTGATCTGTTTCACCTGTATTTGTGATTGTCTCCACCACCCTCCAGGTGTCGCCCATCTTCCCCATTATCCACTGTGTATTTATACCTGTGTTCTCTGTTTGTTTGTTGCCAGTTCATCTTGTTTGTCAAGTCAACCAGTGGTTTTGTGTCTCAGCTCCTGCTTTTCCCAGTCTCTCTCTTTCTCGCCCCCCTGGTTTTGACCCTTGCCTGTCCTGAGACCGCCTGCCTGATGACTCTGTCTGACCCTGAGCCTGACTGCCGACCTGTACCTTTGCCCCACCTCTGGATTCTTGACCTCTGCCTACCCTGACCCTGAGCCTGCCTGCCGTCCGGTACTGTTGCCCGACCTCTGGTTTACTGACCCCTGTCTGCCTTGACCTGTCTATTGCCTGGCCCCTGTTGGATTATTAAACCATTGTTCATTTGACATTATCTGCATCTGGGTCTTATCTTCATACCTGATAGCTGTTTGATCTGACAATGAATCATATTGGTTGTACAGTCGTCTCAAATAAAACTGTGAAGGACTTTGGCATCCCTTTGGACCGTGATCTCTCTTTTGACGAACATATCAATAATATTTCAAGGACACCTTTTTACGGTCTTTGTAACATTGCAAAAATCTGAAACATTTTGTTAAATAATGATGCAGAAAAGCTTATCCATGCTTTTGTCACTTCTAGATTAGACTACGGCATTGCTCTACTCTCCAGCTACCCAGTTAAACCACTAAATAAACTTCAGTTAGTGCTAAATAAGGCTGCTAGAATATTGACTAGAACCAAAACATTTGATCATATTACTCCAGTGCTAGCCTCCCTACACTGGCTTCCTGTTAGGACTAGGGCTGATTTCAAAGTCTTTACTGCTAACCTAAAAGCATTACATGGGCTTGCTCCTACTTATCTCTCTGATTTGGTTCTGCCGTTCATACCTACATGTACACTACGATCACAAGACACAGGCCTACTTATTGTACCTAGAATTTCTAAGAAAACAGCTGGAGGCAGGGCTTTCTCCTATAGAGCTCCATTATTATGGAATGGTCTGCCTATCCACGTGAGAGACACAGAGTTGGTCTCAACTTCTAAGTCTTTACTGAAGACTCATCTCTACTGTAGGTCCTATGATTGAGTGTAGTCTGGCCCAGCGGTGCGAAGGTGAAAGGCAAGGCACTGGAGTGACGAACTGCCCTTGCTGTCTCTGCCTGGCCGGCTCCCCTCTCTCCACTGGGATTCTCTGCCTCTGACCCTATTATGGGGGCTGAGTCACTGGCTTATTAGTGCTCTTCCATGCTGCCCCAAGGAGGGGTGGGTCACGTTGTGCCAGGATTTTTTCGCTATACTTGACATGAGTGGGTTGAGTCACTGACGTGACCCCCCGTCTCAGCCTCTAGCATATATGCTGCAATAGTCTATGTGCCTGGGAGTCCTATCTGGTGAAATTCTCCTGTGTTATCTGGTGTCCTGTGTGAACTTAAGAATGCTCCCTCTAATTCTTCCATCTCTCTCTCCTCTCTCCCCTCTCTCTCTCAGGACCTAAGCCCTAGGACAGGACTACCTGGCCTGACGACTCCTGGTTGTCCCCAGTCCACCTGGTTGTGCTTCCGATCCAGTTTCTGCTGTTTTACCTGCGTCTGGAACCCTGACCTGTTCAAGGGACGTGCTACCTTGTCCCAGATCTGCTGTTTTCGACTCTCTCTCTATCTCTCTACTGCACCTGCTGTCTCAACCTCTTAATGATCGGCTATGAAAAGCCAACTGACAATTACTCCTGAGGTGCTGGCCTGTTGTACCCTCTACAACCACTGTGATTATTATTTGACCCTGCTGGTCATCTATGAACGTTTGAACATATTGAAGAACGATCTGGCCTTAATGACCATGTTCTGTTATAATCTCCACCAAGCACAGCCAGAAGAGGACTGGCCACCCCTCAGAGCCTGATTTCTCTCTAGGTTTCTTCCTAGGTTCTAGGGAGTTTTTCCTAACCACCATGCTTCTATATCTACATTGCTTGCTGTTTGGGGTTTTAAGATGGGTTTCTGTATAAGCACTTTGTGGTGACAGTTTTGTTTCAAGTTCTTATCTAACAGATGTTTCATTATATGAATGAATTCTTACCTCAGTTTCTTTGAAAATAACTGCCATTATTTAAACTTGTTTATTTGGAATATCAATGAAGAAGGTTTCATATAATCAGAAGACCCCAAGAAAGGAACATACAAAAGTTTCAGGGGATCTTTAAACAATCTCAAGCGTCATCATGCACATCACACAACCTAATCCAAGCTCCTACGTCCTATTACCATAGTAATGTAAGGTAGAGCCTGGTAGAGTGTATGGCAGATCCGTGTTCTCAGGGCGAGGCTAATGACAGGTGGCCCAGGTGGCAGACGATGCAATGTGTAACCAGGAGTGGCTTTAACCCGGCCCTACACTGCAAATATTGACCCGGGGACAACCCACGTCAGGAACAGAGAGAAAGGAGGATAGTCAGTGCCTTAGGAGCTAAGGACACCTCAGCATTCTGAGAGAGAGCAAGAAAGAAAGAAGCAAATAGGAGTACCAAGCCTTAGTTAGGGTCACCTCAGCATTCTGAGAGTGCGGATCAAGTAAGAAAGAGAGAATACTAAGGACAGCACAGCATTCCAATGCTCCAACATCCACACTAGAATTCATGGCAGCCTGATTTCCGGTTCAATGTGATATACTACACAGCCCTATCCTTTTGCATTTCACATAGGTTAAGTAACAAACACTCCACACCAACTCATATTACATCAGAATCCCATAAATCCAGATTTGCATCTGGTTGTAAACAGCATCATTCAAACGTGGATTTATGGCACAGTGGAATAAATAAAAAAATGAGTGCAGACATCATTCAGAATGGGATTGGGATGTAATATGCATTGAAGTGGTGTGTTTTAGAGTGTTTCCTAATATGCTTTAGACACATTTCATATTGCATTATAGTCAATAGCAAGTGATGACTAAGCAAAATGTGACAAACAATTATCTCAGAAATGAAACAAAATATTATTTTTTTTAAACTAAAAAGTAAACTAAAAAAGTGAAAGCACAAAAAGAGTGAAAGCCACAAAAAATGGGTTAACTTCCCCTTCAATCTGTTAAATCTTTTTGTTTACTTTATGAAAGGTAAATTATTACTATTTCAAATGTTTTTTTTTTAAATATTTCATCTTTAACTCTGCGTTGTTGGAAAAAGACCTGTATGTAAGCATTTCACTGTAGTTTATCTGATTTTATTGAGAATGATGTCAATCTTACGGATCTGACCTGATCCATGAACTGACTAATAGCCCCGATATCAAGCAGATTGCTAGATTTAATGCTGACCTGTCCTTGGATCTGTGCCAACTATTAGGATTCAACAGTTCCGTCACCCATTTTTATTATAAAAGGAAAACATACATAACAACACTATCAAATCCTACTTTAATCAAACTTAATGATATACCTTAAAATGGCTGTCTGATAGTGAAATAACGGCGAGAAAGTCCAAATTCTAGAAACGATGGAACTGTCTGCCTCTACATATTCCATCAGAGCTTTGGGGAGAGAGGGAGAGGGTTGGTGTGTGGGATGGGCCATCAGGTGAGCTTGGGGCCGGTGTATAAGAGCATGTCCAGGTGATAGAGAAGGGACACGGCAGTGCGAGTAGCAGCAGAGAAAAGGAGACTTACAAAGGTGCCACAGAGAACAGGTAGGAAATATATCTCTCCCTCCACCACAAATCTTTCTTTACTATCCCTTATCCCTCAATCTGATCCTTTTCCTGGTAAATGTGCCTTAAATGCTGTGAACTTTTCCAGACTCTTTCAGTCTATAAAAACGTGAACAACTCTGAAAAGATGTGCAATTACTTGTAATTCTGCATGGCAGTTATTCATTATTGTTTCCACTCAGCTATACTTTTGAGTTATAATAATATGAGGACAGAAGCAGATTATCTGTGCAGTTTTGTGACATGCATGTGGTATCTGGGTCTGTATTCACAATGATACAGAATAGAGGTGCTGATATGGGATCAGTTTTGACTTGTAGATCACAATGATTAAAATGATATGGACAGGGGGAACACGATCCCCAATCAGCCCTCCTACCTACTCTGAGATGCTCAATAATAAACTCTTGTTTCCTTCCAGAAAGGTATTAATCATGATCCGAGGTCTGCTGTCGGTGTTGTTTGTCCTTGTGACTGTAGCCGTGTCTTCATCTTTGGCCAAGCCTGAGAAGAACATTGCCAAGAGGGGGAAGAGGATCCCTCAGACTCTCTCTAGAGGTAACACTCCCCCCCCTTACTATTTTTCAAGGCTTATCACAGTGTAGTGTTTGAATGAATGAAAGAAAGGTTTTAAGAGTACAGTACACTTTTTCCTTCTTCTCAAAGCACTGGTCTGTGTGGTCCGAGATATCTAATGAATAGAGCTGACATAGGATTCCTTATTCTACATGTCAGCGGAGGCATGTCTGTTCTACGCAATATATCTCTACCTGAATGTTCTGTAATGTTGCACCTTCCTGAGCGGACCCCAGGTATTCTGACACTGTTCTTCCTTTCGGTCTCTTGTAGGCTGGGGTGATCAGCTGATCTGGGCTCAAACCTATGAGGAGGCTCTGTACTGGGCCAGGGCACAGTGAGTGAATAAACTTTTATGACTACGAAATGGCATCCTATTTCTTATGTGGTGCACAATAAGGAATAGGGTGTTATTTCACATACATACAGTGGGGCAAAAAAGTATTTAGTCAGCCACCAATTGTGCAAGTTCTCCCACTTAAAAAGATGAGAGAGGCCTGTAATTTTCATCATAGGTACACTTCAACTATGACAGACAAAATGAGGGGGAAAAAATCCAGAAAATCACAATGTAGGATTTTTAATGAATTTATTTGCAAATTATGGTGGAAAATAAGTATTTGGTCACCTACAAACAAGCAAGATTTCTGGCTCTCACAGACCTCTAACTTCTTCTTTAAGAGGCTCCTCTGTCCTCCACTCGTTACTTGTATTAATGGCACCTGTTTGAACTTGTTATCAGTATAAAAGACACCTGTCCACAACCTCAAACAGTCACACTCCAAACTCCACTATGGCCAAGACCAAAGAGCTGTCAAAGGACACCAGAAACAAAATTGTAGACCTGCACCAGGCTGGCTCCACGCAAGATCTCACCCCGTGGGGTCAAAATGATCACAAGAACGGTGAGCAAAAATCCCAGAACCACACGGGGGGGACCTAGTGAAAGACCTGCAGAGAGCTGGGACCAAAGTAACAAAGCCTACCATCAGTAACACACTACGCCGCCAGGGACTCAAATCCTGCAGTGCCAGACGTGTCCCCCTGTTTAAGCCAGTACATGTCCAGGCCCGTCTGAAGTTTGCTAGTGAGCATTTGGATGATCCAGAAGAAGATTGGGAGAATATCATATGATCAGATGAAACCAAACTAGAACTTTTTGGTAAAATCTCAACTCGTTGTGTTTGGTGGACAAAGAATGCTGAGTTGCATCCAAAGAACACCATACCTACTGTGTAGAATGGGGGTGGAAACATCATGCTTTGGGGCTGTTTTTCTGCAAAGGGACCAGGACGACTGATCCGTGTAAAGGAAAGAATGAATGGGGCCATGTATCGTGAGATTTTGAGTGAAAACCTTCTTCCATCAGCAAGGGCATTGAAGATGAAACGTGGCTGGGTCTTTCAGCATGACAATGATCCCAAACACACCGCCTGGGCAACGAAGGAGTGGCTTCGTAAGAAGCATTTCAAGGTCCTGGAGTGGCCTAGCCAGTCTCCAGATCTCAACCCCATAGAAAATCTTTGGAGGGAGTTGAAAGTCCGTGTTGTCCAGCAACAGCCCCAAAACATCACTACTCTAGTAGAGATCTGCATGGAGGAATGGGACAAAATACCAGCAACAGTGTGTGAAAACCTTGTGAAGACTTACAGAAAACGTTTGACCTCTGTCATTGCCAACAAAGGGTATATAACAAAGTATTGAGATAAACTTTTGTTATTGACCAAACACTTATTTTCCACCATAATTTGCAAATAAATTAATTAAAGATCCTACAATTTTTTCTCTCTCATTTTGTCTGTCATAGTTGAAGTGTACCTATGATGAAAATGACAGGCCTCTCTCATATTTTTAAGTGGGAGAACTTGCACAATTGGTGGCTGACTAAAAACTTTTTTGCCCCACTGTATAATAGACCTGGATAACTGATGTGTTTTCTTTGCAAAAAAAGCAAATACATTTCAAGGCATTCCTTGGCATCTCCTTTCTATTCTATTCTATTGTAACCAGAACTACTTTGTCTCCACAGGAACAAGCCTCTGATGGTCATCTTTCACCTGGAGGACTGTCCCCACAGCTCATGTAAGACCCTGATCTCTAACCCCTGACCTCTAACCCCTGACCTACAGCAAATAAACTGCCACTTTATTGCACTTTCCTGAACAGACCTCAGGTCAAAGTCCCTCCCTTGGCTAGTTATGCATCCTGGCATTCTCCCAAATTGTGATGCATCATTCAGTTGTATTAGATGCCGGGACTTGTTTAAACAACAATTATCAAACTCGTAGTAGAACAAACAGGACTCTGTTTGCCAAGGTGTTATATATCTCTAGCATCCTAGTATGTTACTCAACTGTTAATAGATGGAGATCTCTTTAGTCAATATAATGTTTTCCATCATTTATTTCATGATCTCTTTCATGTAACCAGCCATGAAGAAGGCCTTCGCTGAAGACAAGGACATCCAGAAGGTACTTAATGAAGACTTCATCATTCTCAATCTGGTGGTGAGTTTTAAATTCAGACTTTGGAAAACGTTACTAGAATCATGCCAAGCACAATACATACATTCATTATCTTTTGATCTATTTTATGATTTTACTTTATAGTATATATACTTTTTGTATTCATATTTTACTTTTGTTTTTGTTTTTGTTTTTTAAACAGACATTTAGTATCTAGAAAGACATAAATAATTACGTTGTGTTTCTTTCCCTGTGTTATCAGTATGAAACCACAGACAAGCATCTCTCCCCTGATGGCCAGTATGTCCCCAGAATCATCTTTGTCGGTGAGTGATGAGGTCACGTTTTCCATGCAGCATTACATGCTAACAAATTTCAATACTTTGTCTTTGATGGCATCAAACAAAAGTGACAGATTTGAATCAATAGTTCTCTCTCGCTCGCTCACTCTCTCTCCCCCTCTCTCTCTTTCTCTCCCCTCAGATCCCTCTATGACAGTGAGAGCTGACATCACAGGACGCTACTCCAACCGCATGTACGCCTATGAGCCTTCTGACACCCAACTCTGTGAGTACAACTTGATCTTATCTCCCTCTTGAATGTTTGATTGCATACTAACAGTTTACATACTGTTAATAAATCAGTATTTAGTAGATTAGAAATATTTTAGCATTTATACACATTTATAAGGTTTTATAAATGTAAGGTATTAGAAATTGTAACCAGACATTGTTTTATAATTAAAATATATTACATTTGGCCATTAGTGCCATCATCAACAACAACAAAGTACTCCTCTGTGAGAAACAACCTGCTCTTGAACGACTCTTGTGTGACTTAGTCTTGACTTCTCTTGAGTGACTCTTCATTTTCCCTTCTCCCTACAGTGTTGAGCAACATGCAGAAGGCCAAGAAGCTGCTGAAGTCTGAGTTGTAAGCACTGACAAAGCATGTGACCCGTTGACCTTTGGCCTGTGACTTCAGAGGTTTTCTGAACATTCTCAGAATGATCTCTGGAGCCTAGGAGTCAGCCAGTGGGATACTGTCACCATGTAAACCTAAGCACTGGAAAAAACTAGTCTTCACTTTCACAAACTAATTTAAATGTTTTGGGGGGATTTTCCCTGAAACTCTGTCTTTGTAATGTATTGCTGTACATCTAAGATGTATTTTTATTAAATATAGTGCAATTCTTAAATTGTGTGTATTATTGTAAAACCAGAGTTACCAGTATTACATTTTTTGACTCAAGTTAAAAGAGCTATTAAAAAGACAGAAACTGTGTGCGCATGAATGTGTGTGTGCATGTGTATGTGTGTAGCTAGGGAGTGAGTGCTGACATCCTGGTCACATCCTGAATGGGCTTGGCCATTGAGGGTATGAAAGAACTTTTCCTGAGTCACTCCTGGTTGCCTGGTTACTGAACCGGTCACAGCCTGGTTGCCTGGCTACCGAACCTCAACCAATGCCTTTGTTGTATAACGGGGCTTCCTTCTTAAAAATAAAAAAAACACACACACACAGTGACCTGAGTAATTATCTGTGCTCTTCATGGGAATCTATGCAAATGATATGCCATAAAGCAAATAAAAGCATTACTTACAAAACTGATTTTAGTTTCTTGGAAATGCTTAGGCTCCTGCTGTGAACTGAGCTCAACATTTTGCAACTTCACTGGTTGTGTTTCTATTGAAACAGAGCCAAACTAACCCAGTGAATGTCGACTGGTCAACTTGACTGGGCATTGGTGGGAAATGAGTTACTATCAATGTTGATAGGAGAACAGAACGGGATGAAATAGATGTAAAATATCCATTTTATTGTGATTTCCTGTACAAAGGCTCAGGTACCTAGTTCACAGAACCATCAGTAGCAGCAGCACATCCTAGCAGAGACATGATGCAGCAGCACATCCTAGCAGAGACATGATGCAGCAGCACATCCTAGCAGAGACATGATGCAGCAGCACATCCTAGCAGAGACACGATACAGCAGCACATCCTAGCAGAGACACGATACAGCAGCACATCCTAGCAGAGACATGATACAGCAGCACATCCTAGCAGAGACACGATACAGCAGCACATCCTAGCAGAGACATGATACAGCAGCACATCCTAGCAGAGACATGATACAGCAGCACATCCTAGCAGAGACATGATACAGCAGCACATCCTAGCAGAGACATGATGCAGCAGCACATCCTAGCAGAGACATGATACAGCAGCACATCCTAGCAGAGACATGATACAGCAGCACATCCTAGCAGAGACATGATACAGCAGCACATCCTAGCAGAGACATGATACAGCAGCACATCCTAGCAGAGACATGATACAGCAGCACATCCTAGCAGAGACATGATACAGCAGCACATCCTAGCAGAGACATGATACAGCAGCACATCCTAGCAGAGACATGATACAGCAGCACATCCTAGCAGAGACACGATACAGCAGCACATCCTAGCAGAGACACGATACAGCAGCACATCCTAGCAGAGACATGATACAGCAGCACATCCTAGCAGAGACACGATACAGCAGCACATCCTAGCAGAGACACGATACAGCAGCACATCCTAGCAGAGACACGATACAGCAGCACATCCTAGCAGAGACACGATACAGCAGCACATCCTAGCAGAGACACGATACAGCAGCACATCCTAGCAGAGACACGATACAGCAGCACATCCTAGCAGAGACACGATACAGCAGCACATCCTAGCAGAGACATGATACAGCAGCACATCCTAGCAGAGACATGATACAGCAGCACATCCTAGCAGAGACATGATACAGCAGCACATCCTAGCAGAGACATGATACAGCAGCACATCCTAGCAGAGACATGATGCAGCAGCACATCCTAGCAGAGACATGATACAGCAGCACATCCTAGCAGAGACATGATACAGCAGCACATCCTAGCAGAGACATGATGCAGCAGCACATCCTAGCAGAGACATGATACAGCAGCACATCCTAGCAGAGACACGATACAGCAGCACATCCTAGCAGAGACATGATACAGCAGCACATCCTAGCAGAGACACGATACAGCAGCACATCCTAGCAGAGACACGATGCAGCAGCACATCCTAGCAGAGACATGATACAGCAGCACATCCTAGCAGAGACATGATACAGCAGCACATCCTAGCAGAGACACGATACAGCAGCACATCCTAGCAGAGACATGATACAGCAGCACATCCTAGCAGAGACATGATACAGCAGCACATCCTAGCAGAGACATGATACAGCAGCACATCCTAGCAGAGACATGATACAGCAGCACATCCTAGCAGAGACATGATACAGCAGCACATCCTAGCAGACATGACATGATACAGCAGCACATCCTAGCAGAGACATGATACAGCAGCACATCCTAGCAGAGACATGATACAGCAGCACATCCTAGCAGAGACATGATACAGCAGCACATCCTAGCAGAGACATGATACAGCAGCACATCCTAGCAGAGACATGATACAGCAGCACATCCTAGCAGAGACATGATACAGCAGCACATCCTAGCAGAGACATGATACAGCAGCACATCCTAGCAGAGACATGATGCAGCAGCACATCCTAGCAGAGACATGATACAGCAGCACATCCTAGCAGAGACATGATACAGCAGCACATCCTAGCAGAGACATGATGCAGCAGCACATCCTAGCAGAGACATGATACAGCAGCACATCCTAGCAGAGACATGATACAGCAGCACATCCTAGCAGAGACATGATACAGCAGCACATCCTAGCAGAGACATGATACAGCAGCACATCCTAGCAGAGACATGATACAGCAGCACATCCTAGCAGAGACATGATACAGCAGCACATCCTAGCAGAGACATGATACAGCAGCACATCCTAGCAGAGACATGATACAGCAGCACATCCTAGCAGAGACATGATACAGCAGCACATCCTAGCAGAGACATGATACAGCAGCACATCCTAGCAGAGACATGATACAGCAGCACATCCTAGCAGAGACATGATACAGCAGCACATCCTAGCAGAGACATGATACAGCAGCACATCCTAGCAGAGACATGATACAGCAGCACATCCTAGCAGAGACATGATACAGCAGCACATCCTAGCAGAGACATGATGCAGCAGCACATCCTAGCAGAGACATGATACAGCAGCACATCCTAGCAGAGACATGATACAGCAGCACATCCTAGCAGAGACATGATACAGCAGCACATCCTAGCAGAGACATGATACAGCAGCACATCCTAGCAGAGACATGATACAGCAGCACATCCTAGCAGAGACATGATACAGCAGCACATCCTAGCAGAGACATGATGCAGCAGCACATCCTAGCAGAGACATGATACAGCAGCACACAATCGACTGCCAGGCTTTGTAACACTATCAGCAGAACAAAGTGGATCATATGTGTTTTCAGGTCAGTCTTCCCCAGAATTACATAGTGTTGATATTCAGACAGCATAAGCAACTGACTCTTACATTAATGCATTTGGTTTAGCAGATTTCTAATCATTAGGAATGTTTACACAGAAATATACATAAAGAACAACTTTTTTGTTGAATACTGTGTAGCATGATGACGTAAAGTAAAGGCAACAACAAGCTGCTTAAATAGCTGTAGTTATGCAGTTACAGCACACAACTGTCAACAGCACGTTACAGTCCTGTTATTGAGTGTTAAAATCAAATGTACAAATATTCAATGATGTCTTCAATCGCCATGCGCTCAAAATAATACAAACTGTTCTTCATTATGTCAGTCATTGTTTGTAATACAGGAGTCATTCAGTAGTCACAACATCACAGTTCACATGTTCTAATACTGGTCTGAGCATACTGAACGCTTGCCCATCAAGGGTGTATCAAATATCAAATGTATTCTCTGAAAACGTTGATTCCAAGAGATTTGTCATCGGAAGCAGAGCCATATACGTATGAGAGGTTAAATACAGGACATGATTGGGATTGGGAGAGGCTTCAGGTGTCCTATTAGGGTAATAGACTCATGCAGCATTTTAATATATACAGCCAGGTCGTGTTCTTTAGGGAACACAACAGAAAACATTTTGCAACTGAAAATGTAAAGGAAAACGTAGTTCCTCCTGTCTCAGTCAGTTTTCTCCTGTTTAGTGCCCTAATGAACACGACCCAGTTATTTTCCAGACACACACCTTTATGAAACACCACACAAAGGCCTGCCGCTTCGCTCAGCTGGTGAAAACACACACAAGTCACTCGCTTATTTACAAACACAGTCCCTAAAACAGGCGGCAAACCCACCTCCACCAGGAGAGCTACTGCAGGCTTTTGCTTCGGCCCCACTTTAACTAACACAACCGATTCAGCTGAAAATGGTCCCGATGAGCAACTCATTTGTTTAGAATCAGCTGTGTTAGTGTTAGTTAGAGTAGGGCTGGAGAAAAAGCCTGCACATCCAGTAGCTCTCCAAGAGGAGGGCTAGCCACTTCCAGGATGTGGGGTGAGGGGGGCAGGGCGCAGAGCCAGCAGTTGCCAGCAGTTACAGGAAGGCACTGGGATTGGCTCGAGGGTCTTTCTGGTTCCTGTATTGATACGTTAGCCACACCCCCAGGATCTGAAGCAGGAATAAAGAATAAACATTACTGAGCCCAGTTTTATCATACTGACCCTACAAATAACAGATCATATACTGTACATATACATTTTCATTCCCTATTAGATTTTATAAACTGCAGTTTACTCTAAGTCATTAAGTTCAATTGATTGAATGCTTGATTGAGACTCCAGACCATTCCCTGACTGTATATAAAGGGAGATCTCACCTCAGTGAAGCTGAAGAAGAGGCCTATCCCGCCCACGAAGCGCAGCACCTCTCCTGCATGCGCCTGGATGTGCTCAGCACACGGTGAACAGGAGTGGTTGGGGAAACAGGCCTGTAGAGGGACACAGAAACACCACACAGACCAGGTAGTCAGGAAAACGGCTTCACGGCCACAATACTGAATATACAGCAGCTGATATCATCAGAACCAGTTTGCTAAAAATATCAGAGCCATATCAACACAGATGTATGGGTAAACACACATTTTTTAGACAATCCCATTCGTTGTAATGATACAACTTGATATGTACCAACAGAGCTTGTGACCTGTGATGGAGAGGTCAAAGACAACATACTGTACATTCAGATTCAGTGCACCAGAGGGTTCATTTGTTAATGCTTACAGCGTCACAGGTCCCGTTGTTGTCTACGTGGTAGAAGCCACAGCAGTTGAGACTCTTCTCTACGTCTCTCTGGGTGGTGTGAGAGTTGTTCCATCCCACCTCCAACAGTTGTTCCTAAAACAGGGGTACAGCAGCAAGCACTGACCACCATAGATACACCCATATACATATACATTAGGTGCATTACAATGCCTGTATACACAGGACCAGACATTTCCAAGGTAGTCTGCTGTTCTTGAACCAGATGGAGGTAAGTCTGAATGAAATAGTGATTTTGAACGGTACTCCATAGATCATGGAACCGGAACACACTGTAGTGCCGAGACATGGGAGGTCCCTAGATCTGAGATTTCACCACAACATTAACCAATAACAGACACATCATGATTCATTAGCATATGTTGTCTCTGTGTCTATCTAGAATTGAATCACAAGATTTCTGTGATTTGTCTGAAAAGTAGTTTTTGTTCCTCTAGAATTGAAAGGAATGTTGTTGTGATTGACAGGAGTTTGTGTACCTACCTGCTGATCCTTGTTGATGGCCAGACAGGCGCTGGAGACAGAGAACTGGACGATGAACACCATGAAGAGGATGATCATATACTGGGCTCCACTGTCAAGGAACAACACTCCAATACACACATTCTCAACACAGAGCTTTTTGTCGCGCCCTGGTCTTAGTATTTTGTGTTTTCTATATTTATTTGGCCAGGCCAGGGTGTGACAGGGGTTTATTTTGTGTTGTGTTTATGTATGGGGGGTTTTCGTAGGTTTTGGGATTGTGGCTTAGTGGGGTTTTCTAGCATAGTCTATGGTTGCCTGAGGCGGTTCTCAATCAGAGGCAGGTGATTCTCGTTGTCTCTGATTGGGAACCATATTTAGGCAGCCATATTCTTTGAGTGTTTCGTGGGTGATTGTTCCTGTCTCTGTGTTTATTGTCACCAGATAGGCTGTATAGGTTTTCACATTCCGTTTCTTGTTTTTGTATGTTCGTGTTTCATCTACATTAAAGATGTATCGAATTAACCACGTTGCATTTTGGTCCGACTCTCCTTCGACGGAAGAAAACCGTAACACTTTTGTAGTTTGGAACCAGTTGGTCACACTTCCGAAGGCAAAGGTTACTTATTTTCAACAGTCAACTGTTTTATTTCTCTAAACTTCTGTATTAGTAATATGGAATATTATAGATTAATACTATAATAATGTAAATTATTCATGTAATAATAACAGTGTAATAATGACTGAAAGCCAGTCGGTATTATGCCCCGATGACTAAGCCAGAAGCAGAGGTCGGCAGTGTCTACGCAGGCTGACTACAATGTGCAATACGATACTAGACCTGGTCTCACAGATGTTGTTGCGTGTGCATGCCATGCATGAATGGAAAATCAGCAGGGATTTTTCCACAACATACAGTAGGGTAGGGGTAAGATATCAGTACAGCCTGGAAAACAACTAATGGATATACCACAAGGGGCTATGAGTCTTATTGAAATAAAGCACAGCGGGTGAAGGTAAAGGACAACGTGGAGGGGATTGTCTCATTCAGACAATCCCTTTTGGCGAGCTGCTGGAGCTATTGGAAAAGCTTATTGAAACTTCAGTTCTTTTGAATTTAACACATAGCCTACCCAAGGCCTCAATCTACTTGACCTGAAACTTGACCCCAAACCTGAACTCAAGCCATAATTCAAATTCTAGACCCCAAATTCACTTGGGTCTTGGGTCAGGTCAAGTCTGCCTTGGTGGGAGGTTAGGATACGAAGAAGAGTAGGACCTGGTGGTGCTTCACGGCCCCAATGAGGCCGACCAACGCCACGAAGAACAGGAAAACGCCCACTCCAATGACTCCGCCCACCACCTGGAAGCTGGACACCAGGCCGAACCACTTCCCCCACGCAGCGATGCCGATCATCAGCAGACTCACCAACTAGAGAGGGAGGGACGGATAGACGGACCGACAGAAAGACGGATAAATAGACAGGCAGGCGCAGACACAAAAACAGAGACAGACAGCCAAGATGACCCTAAACAACAGATACAGTGGGGAGAACAAGTATGCAATAAAATGCAAATTCATGACTTAAAAATCATACAATGTGATTTTCTGGATTTGGTTTTAGATTCCATCTCTCACAGTTGAAGTGTACCTATGATAAAAAATTACAGACCTCTACATGCTTTGTACATAGGAAAACCTGCAAAATCGGCAGTGTGTCAAATACTTGTTCTCCCCACTGTATGTTATATCATTTATGAAGTATGAACTGTATGAACTCTCCACAGTCAAAGAGTAAAAACGGCACTGTGCCGGGGTGTGTGTGTGTGTGTGTGTATGTGTGTGTGTGTGTGTGTGTGTAAGAGAGAGAGAGAGAGAGAGAGAGAAGAGAGAGAGCAAGAGAGAGAGAGCAAAAGAGAGAGAGAGAGAGGTAGAGAGAGAGAGAGAGAGAGCAAAAGAGAGAGAGAGAGAGGGGTAGAGAGAGAGAGAGAGAGAGAGAGAGAGAGAGAGAGAGAGAGAGAGAGAGAGAGAGAGTGTGGACATTGACCGGAAACTATCAGATAGGCTTACAGGTTATGTATGGTATGTAATAAAACAAAGTGAGTGATGTTATTGCAGTGGTATAACCTGTCAGAAGGACACAAGCTACACCTCAAGACTGTGTGCTTTTAGAAATAGACAGGGGCGCAATGTTCCCAGTGAAATTTGCACCCCTGGAAATAGACGAAGCAACAGTCAAAAGTGGAACATAATTTTCTATCATTAAAACATTTATCTGCCTGTAAATGTATATTCAGTTTAAATATAGGTCACCACTGTGGTCTGTTTTGATGCCACAAGCACTCCTGCAAAACACTGGATGGTGTTGTGAACATTTGAGGCCCTATGTTGAGGGTTTGTATAGGAATGCTATGGAGTCTACACACACCCTATGGCCCATATAATGTTGTTTTCAGTAACAACCACTTGATAAGAGATATCAGGAATGGTTAGAGCTGAACAAAGATAGGATACACCCTTGCATTGGAAAGTGTCAGGACTCAAGAGAGGAAACGAGATAGGAAATAGAGAGAGGAAATAATATATATAGGCCATTTATAAATATTCAGTTGCCTAAATAGTGAATATAAATCCTAATATTTTTACGTGCTGAGGTTGCCTTTGTCAAACAGGAGACGCAAATAGTATTCAAGACAAAGGTTCAGTTTTAATTATTTATAGCAACAGAGCCTGGTCTGACCCAATGTATTTTTAAAACAGGCTGTACCTCAACAATGTTTCTTACACACCCGCACAGACCGCATAAAAAACGTCATATAGGCTACCAAACCAACGCCCAAAACCTGTTACAGTATAGCTAGGTAATACTCCATATGGTCAATTCTGGAATCGCATACTCACAACATAAAGGATATTGAGCGCACAGAGGGAGTGCTTGGAGCAGGTGAAACCGGAGCAGGCCATCATTGAGATGTTTGATAATAAACCAAACGAATAATAAGATAAAGCAATTCCTTGTAAAAACGAAATAAAAATGTAAATATTCCAAATCAAGACGGTTATGATTGTCCCCACTACAAAGTCTGGTCGCGAGATGAACTATTATTCTGCCAGCAGCACAAACGTTGACGTGACTTGTGTATGGTAATGAGGAAACCTTCAAAAATAAAAGCCTACATTTCAAAACATTGCAATGAGGATAACTCATTCAAGTGATATTGCATTTTAATCTATGGCCACTTTTATTGTGCCAACAAGAAAATGCAATAAGTAATTTCTAAAAACAAATTACAAATAATATTTTTTTTTTAAATGAATAATGTTTATAATGAAAAAAATACAATGTTGACACTGGTATATTGACAATATTGAGCTGTAGGGAGAACACTTTTCTACCTTTCTCAGCTAAAGTGGGGTGAAAAATACTCACCCAAATATGGTTCGTTTTGTAGGGAAATGTTTTATAGACATATCAAACCAAATCAAATTGTATTTGTCACATGCTCCGAATACAGTGAAATGCTTACTTGCAAGTATTTAACCAACAATGCAGTTTTAAGAAAAATAAGTGTTAAGTAAAAAATAGATAAGTAAAACATTGAAAATAAAAGTAACAAATAAATAAACAGCAGCAGTAAAATAACAATAGCGAGGCTATATACAGGGGGTACTGGTACAGAGTCAATGTGCAGGAAATATACAGGGGGTACTGGTACAGAGTCAATGTGCGGGGCCACCGGTTAGTCGAGGTAATTGAAGTAATATGTACATGTAGGTAGAGTTAAAGTGACTATGCATAGATAAAAAACAGAGAGTAGCAGAAGCGTAAAAGAGGGGTCTGGGTAGCCCTTTGATTAGCTGTTCCGGAGTCTTATGGCTTGGGGGTAGAAGCTGTTACGAATCCTTTTGGACCTAAACGTGGCACTCCGGTACCTCTTGCCGTGCGGGAGCAGAGAAAACAGTCTATGACTAGGGTGGCTGGAGTCTTTGACAATTTTTAGGGCCTTCCTCTGACACCACCTGGTATAGAGGTCCTGGATGGCAGGAAGCTTGGCCCCAGTGATGTACTGGGCCGTATGCACAACCCTCTGTAGTGCAGTGATCCAACCAGTCAGGATGCTCTCGATGGTGCAGCTGTAGAACCTTTTGAGGATCTGAGGACCCATGCCAAATCTTTTCAGTCTCCTGAGGGGGAATAGGAGTAGTCGAGCCCTCTTCACAACTGTTTTGGTGTGTTTGGACCATGATAGTTTGTTGGTGATGTGGACACCAAGGAACTTAAAGCTCTCAACCTGCTCCACGACAGTCCCATTAATGTGAACAGGGGCGTGTTCGGTCCTCCTTTCCTATAGTCCACAATCATCTCCTTTGTCTTGATCACGTTGAGGGAGAGGTTGTTGTCCTAGAACCACACGGCCAGGTCTCTGACCTCCTCCCTATAGGCTGTGTCATCTTTGTCGGTGATCAGGCCTACCACTGCTGTGTCATCGGCAAACTTGATGATGGTGTTGGAGTTGTGCAGTCATGAGTGAAGAGGGAGTACAGGAGGGGGCTAAGCACGCACCCCTGAGGGGCCCCTGTGTTGAGGATCAGCGTGACGGATGTGTTGTTACCTACCCTTACCACCTGGGGGCGGCCTGTCAGGAAGTCCAGGATCCAGTTGCAGAGGGAGGTGTTTAGTCCCAGAGTCCTTAGCTTGGTGATGTTGTTGAACGCTGAGCTTTAGTCAATGAATAGCATTCTCACATAGGTGTTCCTTTTGTCCAGGTGGGAAAGGGCAGTGTGGAGTGCAATAGAGATTGCATCATCTGTGGATCTGTTGGGGCAGTATGCAAATTGGGGTGGGTCTAGGATTTCTGGGATAATGATGTGAGCTATGACCAGCCTTTCAAAGCACTTCATGGCTACAGATGTGAGTGCTACTGGGCGGTAGTCATTTAGGCAGGTTACCTTAGTGTTCTTGGGCAAAGGGCCTATGGTGGTCTGCTTGAAACATGTTGGTATCCCAGACTCAGTTAAAGGGACAGGTTGAAAATGTCAGTGAAGACAGCTTGCCAGTTGGTCAGGGCTTGCTCGGAGTACATGATTCAGTGTTACTTGCCTCGAAGCGAGCATAGAAGTAATTTCATCTGGTAGGCTTGTGTCACTGGGCAGCTCTTGGCTGTAGTTGGTAATAGTCTGCAAGCCCTGCCACATCCGACGAGCATCAGAGCCGGTGTAGTACGATTCAATCTTAGTCATGTGTTCAATCTTAGTCATGACGCTTTGCCTGTTTGATGGTTCGTCTGAGGGCATAGCGGGATTTCTTATAAGCTTCCGGGTTAGACCCCGCTCTTTGAAAGTGGCAGCTCTACCCTTTAGCTCAGTGCGGATGTTGCCTGTCATCCATGGCTTCAGTTGGGGTATATACGTACGGTCACTGTGGGGACAACATCATCGATGCACTTATGGATGAAGCCAGTGACTGATGTGGGGTGTACTCCTCAATGCCATCGGAAGAATCCCGGAACATATTCCAGTTCTAACAAAACAGTCCTGTTTCTTAGCATGTGCTTCATCTGACCACTTTTTTATTGATCAGGTCACTGGTGCTTCCTGCTTTAGTCTTTGCTTGTATGCAGGAATCAGGAGGATAGAATTATGGTCTGATTTGCCAAATTGAGGGCGAGGGAGAGCTTTGTACGTGTCTCTGTATGTGGAGTAAAGATGGTCTAGTTTTTTCCCCTCTGGTTGCACATTTAACATGATGGTATAAATGAGGTAAAACGGATATGTTTCCCTGCATTAAAGTCCCCGCCCACTAGGAGCGCCGCCTCTGGATGAGCGTTTTCCTGTTTGCTTATGTTCTTATACAGCTCATTGAGTGAGGTCTTAGTGCCAGCATTGGTTTGTGGTGGTAAATAGACAGCTACAAAGAATATAGATACAACATATTTTGGTAAATAGTGTGGTCTACAGCTTATCATGAGATACTCTACCTCAGGCGAGCAAAACCTAGAGACTTCCTTAGATTTAGTGCACCAGCTGTTGTTTACAATATACATAGACCCCCACCCCTTGTCTTACCAGAGGCCGCTGTACTATCTTGCCGAAAGGCATAAAACACCCCATCTGTGTGTTATTCATGTCGTCGTTCTGCTCCAACTCTGTGAAAAATAAGATATTACAGTTTTTAATGTCCCGTTGGTAGGATATACGTGATCATGGTTCATCTATGTTATTAACTATAGACTACAGTCGTGGCCAAAAGCTTTGAGAATGACACAAATATTAATTTCCACAAAGTTTGCAGCTTCAGTGTCTTTAGATATTTTTGTCAGATGTACTATGTAATACTGAAGTATAATTACAAGCATTTCATAAGTGTCAAAGGCTTTTATTGACAATTACATCAAGTTGATGCAAAGAGTCAATATGTGCAGTGTTGACAAATCTTTTTCAAGACCTCTGCAATCCGCCCTTGCATGCTGTCAATTAACTTCTGGGCCACATCTTGACTGATGGCAGCCCATTCTTGCATAATCAATGCTTGGAGTTTGTCAGAATTTGTGGGTTGTTGTTTGTCCACCTGCCTCTTGAGGATTGACCACAAGTTCTCAATGGGATTAAGGTCTGGGGAGTTTCCTGGCCATGGACCCAAAATATCGATGTTTTGTTCCCCGAGCCACTTAGTTATTACTTTTATCGTATGGCAAGGTGCTCCATCATGCTGGAAAAGGCATTGTTCGTCACCAAACTGTTCCTGGATGGTTGGGAGAAGTTGCTCTCGGAGGATGTGTTGGTACCATTCTTTATTCATGGCTGTGTTCTTAGGCAAAATTGTGAGTGAGCCCACTTCCTTGGCTGAGAAGCAACCCCACACATGAATGGTCTCAGGATGCTTTACTGTTGGCATGACACAGGACTGATGGTAATGCTCACCTTGTCTTCTCCGGACAAGCTTTTTTCCGGATGCCCCAAACAATCGGAAAGGGGATTCATCAGAGAAAATGACTTTACTCCAGTCCTCAGCAGTCCAATCCCTGTACCTTTTGCAGAATATCAATCTGACCCTGATGTTTTTCCTGGAAAGAAATGGCTTCTTTACTGTCCTTCTTGACATCAGGCCATCCTCCAAAAGTCTTCGCCTCACTGTGCATGCAGATGCACTCACACCTGCCTGCTGCCATGCAAGCTCTGTAGTGGTGGTGCCCCAATCCCGCAGCTGAATCAACTTTAGGAGATGGTCCTGGCGCTTGCTGGACTTTCTTGGGTGCCCGAAGCCTTCTTCACAACACTTGAACCTCTCTCCTTGAAGTTCTTGATGATCCGATAAATGGTTCATTTAGGTGCAATCTTACTGGCAGCAATATCCTTGCCTGTGAAGCCCCTTTTGTGCAAAGCAATGATGACGTCACTTGTTTCCTTGCAGGTAACCATGGTTGACAGAGGAAGAACAATGATTCCAAGCACCACCCTCGTTTTGAAGCTTCCAGTCTGTTATTCGAACTCAATCAGCATGACAGAGTGATCTCTATCCTTGTCCTCGTCAACACTCACACCTGTGTTAACGAGAGAATCACTGACATGATGTCAGCTGGTCCTTTTGTGGCAGGGCTGAAATGCAGAGGAAATGTTTTTTGGGGATTCAGTTCATTTGCATGGCAAAGAGGGACTTTGTAATTGATTGCAATTCATCTGATCACTCTTCATAATATACACTGCTCAAAAAAATAAAGGGAAAACTTAACACACAATGTAACTCCAAGTCAATCACACTTCTGTGAAATCAAACTGTCCACTTAGGAAGCAACACTGATTGACAATACATTTCACATGCTGTTGTGCAAATGGAATAGACAACAGGTAGAAATTGTAGGCAATTAGCAAGGCACCCCCAATAAAGGAGTGGTTCTGCAGGTGGTGACCACAGACCACTTCTCAGTTCCTATGCTTCCTGGTTGATGTTTTGGTCACTTTTGAATGCTGGCGGTGCTTTCACTCTAGTGGTAGCATGAAACGGAGTCTACAACCCACACAAGTGGCTCAGGTAGTGCAGCTCATCCAGGATGGTACATCAATGCGAGCTGTGGCAAGAAGGTTTGCTGTGTCTGTCAGCGTAGTGTCCAGAGCATGGAGGCGCTACCAGGAGACAGGCCAGTACATCAGGAGATGGAGGAGGAGGCCGTAGGAGGGCAACAACCCAGCAGCAGGACCGCTACCTCCGCCTTCGTGCAAGGAGGAGCAGGAGGAGCACTGCCAGAGCCCTGCAAAATGACCTCCAGCAGGCCACAAATGTGCATGTGTCTGCTCAAACGGTCAGAAACAGACTCCATGAGGGTGGTATGAGGGCCCGACATTCACAGGTGGGGGTTGTGCTTACAGCCCAACACTGTGCAGGGCATTTGGCATTTGCCAGAGAACACCAAGATTGGCAAATTTGCCACTGGCGCACTGTGCTCTTCACAGATGAAAGCAGGTTCACACTGAGCACATGTGACAGACGTGACAGAGTCTGGAGACGCTGTGGAGAACGTTCTGCTGCCTGCAACATCCTCCAGCATGACCGGTTTGGCGGTGGGTCAGTCATGGTGTGGGGTGGCATTTCTTTGAGCGGCCGCACAGCCCTCCATGTGCTCGCCAGAGGTAGCCTGACTGCCATTAGGTACCGAGATGAGATCCTCAGACCCCTTGTGAGACCATATGCTGGTGCGGTTGGCCCTGGGTTGAGCACATCTGCGTTTAACACTTTTTTGGTTACTACATGATTCCATATGTGTTATTTCATAGTTTTAATGGCTTCATTATTATTCTACAATGTAGAAAAAAAGTAAAATAAAGAAAAACCCTTGAATGGGTAGGCGTGTCCAAACTTTTGACTGGTACTGTATGTCTCATTATCATAACACTTTTTAAACATTCCTGTAAAAACTCGAATCATTTTTAAAGACAGTTTTATTCATCCATGATGCATCATCTAGAAGAGTAGTCCTTAGATAAGCACAAGTTAAGTACATTTATTCACTTAAATGACTTCAGAAAAAGGTTCTTATTCTCTAACACCCCCTTTACCCCACTTGGCCTTCACATTACCAAAACGGCTAAAGAGCTCAATTTGGGGAAAAGTCTAATTTAATTTTATAATATTTGTATAATTTCAATTGAAATATATATATATATTTTTCAGTGTTATGTGTAACGGGATTCTTCTGACGAAGGAGAGGCGGACCAAAATGCAGCGTCGTTAAAGTTCATGGTTCTTTAATTAATAAGAGAAACTAAACATGAACAGAATACAAAACAATAAATGTGGCAAAACCGAAACAGTCCTAACTGGTGCAGAAAACACAAAGACAGGACACAATCACCCACAAAATACCCAAAGAATATGGCTGCCTAAATATGGTACCCAATCAGACAACGATAGATAGCTGCCTCTAATTGAGAACCAATCTAGGCAACCATAGACATACAATTTACCTAGAACGGAACAGCCCCATAAACTTACAAAAAACCCTAGACAAGTTGACACATAAATTCCCCATGTCACACCCTGACCTAACCAAAATAATAAAGAGAACAAAGATAACTAAGGCTGGGCGTGACATTATGTTTAACTCAGGCCTTTTCATTAAAAAATATTTGAAATATAGATTTTTTGGGACATTGAACAATGTTACAGTAATGAGAATTTTGTGGAAATGCTGGTAAAATGCATAATATCGGATCAAAAAACATAATAATAATTATGAAATAGATAACTACAGATCCTAATCTCAGTGATTCAAGAGGACATTTTGTGAAAAATGACACTTGAGAAAAACATTTTTTTTGACAGTTTCGTAAGAATGACTCACCCCCATTTTAGAAAACAGTCAGAAGATAGTAATTGTGGTGTTTCTGTGTGCTTATTTTCTAAAGCTGTCTTATTAGAGGGCAATGTGAATTTGCTTTGTCACAATGGCATGCGAGAGTATGTTTTATATGAGTTGTCAGAGAGGAAATCACTACTTAATACATTTTCAACTCTTCAGAGAATGCCTTTGCTGACTTAGATAGATAATTAACACATCGCTGTATTAGGCATTATCTTTCAATCTTATCATGTTATTGGTTTTGAAAACTTGATTAATAGGCCTTTACAGTATACTGCTAACCTTGATAGAAAAGCAACACATAACTTGTAAATAATGTTCTCCATTGTTGTTCTGAAAGCTTGATTATACTGTGTACTGTTTTCCTTGTAGCCTTGTTGTCTCTTGTAATACATTTTAACTCTACAAAAAGTGCCTTTGCTGACCTTGATCGATAATCATGACTATATAGCTTGTAAATAATCTTGACTCTGTTATTATTCTTTAAACCTAGGTAATAGGCCTTTAGCGTATACTGCAAACCTTGATAGATAAGAAGCACATATCGGCCTACAACTTGTAAATCATTTCTCCACTGCTGTTTAGAAAGTGTGATAAAATGATTATGGCTTGGTTAATATTCATTACAGTTAACATGTAAATAAATGAGATTTCCTTTTGATTAAAGTTTTGCTTTCGTGTTGTTGTTTTTTTAATACGGGGGAGTGTGTATTGATTTCAGGACCAGGTTAATACAAAACTGTGTTTCTGGATATGAATGACACAGTCCCCCTCCAAAACGAACCATATTTGGTTAGTAGATACACTACTGAATATTTCCCACCCCACTTTAGCTGAGACAGGTAGAAAAAGCTTTTTCTCTCCAAGCCAATAAGTATCCACATATCATTTAATGCATTGCAGTGAATGGAGCAGGTGGAGTAAGGAGTAACCAGTACTCTGTATTAAACCCCTAAATTTTGCAGACTATATTGAGTAATTCCAAATACATACACTACCGTTCAAAAGTTTGGGGTCACTTAGAAATATCCTTGTTTTAGAAAGGAAAGCAAATTTTTTGTCCATTAAAATAACATCAAATTGATCCGAAATACAGTGTAGACATTGTTAATGTTGTAAATGACTATGGTAGCTGGAAACAGTTGATTTTTAATGGAATATCTACATAGGCAAACAGAGGCCCATTATCAGCAACCATCACTCCTGTGTTCCAAAGGCACGTTGTGTTAGCTAATCCAAGTTAATAATTTTAAAAGGCTAATTGATCATTAGAAAACCCTTTTGCAATTATGTTAGCACAGCTGAAAACTGTCATTCTGATTAAAGAAGCAATAAAACTGGCCTTCTTTAGACTAGTTGAGTATCTGGAGCATCGGCATTTGTGGGTTTGATTACAGGCTCAAAATGGCCAGAAACAAATAACTTTCTTCTGAAACTTATCAGTCTATTATTTTTCTGAGAACTGAAGGCTATTCCATGCGAGAAATTGCAAAGAAACTGAAGATCTCGTACAACGCTGTGTACGGCTCCCTTCACAGAACAGCGCAAACTGGCTCTAACCAGAATAGAAAGAGGAGTGGGAGGCCCCGGTGCACAACTGAGCAAGAGGACAAGTACATTAGAGTGTCTAGTTTGATTAACAAATGCCCCACAAGTCCTCAACTGGCAGCTTCATTAAATAGTACCCACAAAAGACCAGTCTCAACGTCAACAGTGAAGAGGCGACTCCGGGAGGCTGGCCTTCTAGGCAGTTGCAAAGAAAAAGACATATCGCAGACTGGCCAATAAAAATAAAAGATTAAGATGGGCAAAATAACACAGACTCTGGACAGAGGAACTCTGCCTAGAAAGTTTTGATGTTATTTTAATGGACAAAAAATGTGCTTTCCTTTCTAAAACAAGGACATTTCTAAGTGACCCCAAACCTTTGAACGGTAGTGTATATTTGTCGTTAATTAAACATGTATTTCTTTAAATATAGCCTACACAAAAGTCTTCAACATACCAGTTTTTTTGTAAACTTTCAAAAGAAATGCTGTTATAAATAATACAATATTACACATAAAATACTTCAAATTATCCATTTATTTTTTCAAAGGTGGTTGCAATGCTGTGTAAAACAGTTGTACTGCACTAGAGTCATAAAATACATCGACATTCTCAACATTTAGCATGTCTTTGCAGGGGGGCTATTCAAATAAAAATGTGTCTGCGTCGTGCTGCCAGCATAATATTCTGCTGCTAGGAGAACGGTAATGCGGGATGACATGCCTAAAAGGGAGGTTGCTCTGGAGCTTCCACAGTGCTCTGATTGGTTAAAGGATCATGTTTGTAATTTATATATAAATAATTGCGGTGATGCGGTGGCAGTGATGATGGTAGAGGGTTTCAGACTGTTGTCTCACCGCCACACAGCTCCAACTGGTGCAGGTTTAGGGTGCCTTCCAGATAGATAGCCCATATTTATGTGCTTCCTTTGCCAGTGCAGAATGTCCAGTATGTGTCTGGAACTTACCCAATCCCTCCCCTTTAGTCTGACATCATCTAAAGTTCCAAATTCAACTTTAGGCCTTGACTCCAACTAACCTAATTTGTCAGGACACATGACAGCCTCCTCTATATCTGAATACCCCCATTAGAATTGGAGCTGGCTAATTAGTTGAGGTTCTCAGTGAGAGTGCATGTGTGGAAGTGCATGTAAGGCCAGAGTCACATTACAGATATAGGAAGGCCTAGTTCATGAATAATTCATCATCCTCTGTGGGTCAATCAGGCCCTGCATGGCTGGGATCTGAGACAGGAAAACAAATACAGACAGACAGGTGGGGGTATTGGGACATCCAGATACCCAGAAACACACACACACACACACACACACACACACACACACACACACACACACACACACACACACACACACACACACACACACACACACACACACACACACACACACACACACACACACACACACACACACACACACACAATATCTATGTCAGAGTGAAAGCTGTTCAGGCATTTACTTGACCTACATGTACCAATAAGCTGAAACCCCCAAAGAGAGTGGACTCTCAGGCCCTGGGCGAAGTAAAAACAGTCTGAAATCAGGTTACGGCTCTAGTGAATATTACAGTTTTCTTTTATTGCTTTGGAACTATTTTCACAAGTTTGTGGTACATTTTCACAACTCTTAGTACAAAACTCAAAACTGGTCACACGTGTAACGTCTTTCATTCCAAACCTGTCGTTGTGCATTCATTTGGATTGTAAACATCTCTCACCACAAAACTTTTGATTAAAAATATACAGTACGTTTATTGTGAAATGTAATGAGAACACTGGTTTAATCACCAAAACACAACATATTGATATTTTTTCAATTTAGTCATTTTACCTACTAGTTAATCCAATAGCAAAGAATGCCCTTAGAAGTGCTGAAAGTAATATGCTACAGTACTGTAGATTACAGTAGATTACACAGTTTTCACATAAGGCAATACACCTACATTACGCAAAACAATTGACAGAAATCTTTACCAATCAAAGGTGTGCTCAATGAAGACATCCTCTACAATCATTCATGCAAAAAAATAAAAACAAATCCTGATATAATTACAACTGTCTCTAATCAAATATAAGAAATTAAATGAAACAAATGAAATGAATGAAAATAAAACATAAGGCTTAGCACGCATTCATTTGCATCAAGCCTGTCTTGAGCATTTGGCCGATGTGTTTCATAGATACCTGGTGCCACTTCAAAAGGTGTCCGATTGTTGGTAGCCTGAGGGATGCCACATTGGCAAAGGTGTCATCGTTTACCTCAACGGCCTGATTTATTTCAGACAACCGTCTGTCATTCCTGGCCCTCACCATTTCCACCACTGTCCACTCCTCCCGGTCGGTCAGCACACGGCCACGGCCAACAATATGGGGTGTTCTGTCAATTCTGAGGGTAGAACAGAGTATACTGTCAATTATTCATACTGTAAGAATACTGGAACATGTTCTGTGAATTTACATGCATTATAATATGCCATTTACTGTAAATGTAATGGTGAAGCATAGTTCATATCCTGCAGACTTACTGGTTTTCTTGGCAAAACGTTATCATGATCAAATTGACAGTTGATCTTTTCAGATTGGGGTGAAATAATCTGGCAGATTTGTCCATGGTAAGGCCTCTGTTTACCACATGGTCAGCAGAGATGTCCCACGAAGATGGCCGGGACTTATATCATAACCGCCATCAATAAGACAGTACTGTGCAGCCGTCTTCATCGACCTGGCCAAGGATTTCGACTCTGTCAAAATATGATAATATTTGATAATAATATGATAATAATAATATTTATATGAAAGGTATTTCTAGATGAAACACAGATTAGGTTTGATGAAAAAGTTGTGTGATTTCATGTGTTGTACTTAGTCAATTGAAAAGGTGCTTAAAGTTTTGAAAAAACAGCCTTTTTGTTCATCTGTTTGGAGTTTTGTACGGAGTTGTGAAACTGCACCACATACTTGTGAAAATAGTACCAAAGCAAGAAAAAAAAGGGCAGGCAACATGCTGCTCTGAGAAACAGTAGTATGGCGTTGATGTAATTCTCTAGATCTACAGTGGAGGTCCCTGTTGCTCATCAACTCCCTGGAGTCTATGTCCCAAATGGCAACCTCTTCCCTATGGGCCCTGGTCAAAAGCAGGGCACTAGATAGGGATTAGGGTGTCATTTGGGATGCACTCCCAGTTTGTTTACCTAAGGTCCATTAGAACTCTGGGCCTTTTCACTTGAAGCACAGGACAGAGGTCACAGTAGTGTCAACAGCAATCCTTCACCTGGCCTGTGTATACGCAGGTGCAGAAGCAGGTGCATGAAAGTTACACAACGATTGGCTTGACTTCACCTCTCATTAATAGCCATCACAATCATCCACTTTCTCATTCAGTTCTGAGTTACTGAGCACCGAACTAATTAGGAAGTCTTTCAATAAACTCTCTTAACCTCCATCAGACATATGAACAGAAGCCTTATTTACTTAAGTTTATTTAAGAATACAGAAACAATACTAAACCAGTGAATACATATAAAAACACTTTATTAATAAAAAGATTAAAGCATTGCCAAGTTACACAAAGTTGAGTTTTCATAAAACAAGGATGACAATCTACTGCAGATTGAGGTCTTGACTTCCTCTCTAAACCTGAACAACGTTGGTAAAGGGACTTCACTGACTGACCTCTAATTAATCCAATCCTTAAAAAAAAGAGAAAAAGCTTAAATATCACAGATGGGGGGTCTTGATAGATGACATCTAGTCTCCTATCCTCCTGAAGTTGAGTCGGGTGGTCCCGTGGTTTTTCACTGAGGGTTGCATTGTGATTGAGAAGTCTAGGACCCCTGGTCGGTTAGGCAATATGGATGGGTGTGTTCCAGGTCGTTTTTTATTGCAGTCACACAGCACACATTATCTCATACTTCTTACAATGCCTGGATAAGTATTTATCTTGAATGTATCAGGAACCATATTAATATGATAGTCTAGCAAATCTTCTAAAAATATGAGATGGGGACTAGAGGCTGATTGACATATACAGGCCACAGGATGCAGCAGACTTCAGAGTTAGACTCCTTGTTGGGTTGGTCTGCTAGTCCTCCTCTCCCTCAGACTCGGACTCTACATGAGAAAATAAACAGATTATTATTAAACAGCTCCTCTTAGTGGTCAAAATAGGAATTACAGGTGAGTGCTCATCACAGCCCAAGTCTACAGAATGTTAATAGTCCAGTTTCATTGATTCAACAATGATTTTCTGAAAATGCAATGGCTTTCTTTTCCGTTATTGATTAGGTTACCTGTAACTGTAACCTGTATTTAACCTGTAAATGGTACCTTCTTCTGCATTTTGCAGCCACTCAACAAACTTCTTCATCTGCTCGACAAAGACACCTTTCCCTTTGGTGGTGTGAGTATCTTTGTACCACCTCAGAATGGCCTCCTCACTCAACACATCAGCTGGGTGGAGAGAAGACGAACAGAACAGGAACATTTAGCATAGCACCACAAGGAGAAGTTATGTGAAATTGGAATTTGAGTTTACTTCCTAAATTGAAATGGAATTGACCGCAACCCTGACTACTAAGACAAATGAAAGAGATACTTTTTTTTTTTTATTTTTTACATAAGAAACTGTGAAACATTGTCCTGTATAATATGATAACACTGACCTTTGTAGAAGAGCACCACTATCTTGGAGAAGGACTTCATGAAGTGGATATTGTCATAGCAGTACTCCTGGATCCTCAGTAGCAGCACCAGCTCTGACTGGCCCTGGGTGCTGAACGCTGCTAGCAGGGGGGCATAGTGCTGGAGGGGAGAGGATACACACCCCATCAACTGTCATTCATTCATGGTTGACGTTAGCGTTGTGCAGTACTTCAAGGTGTTTGAGAGCCTCCACAGTGACCAGCTCTCATGTTATAGAGTGGTTGGGTTAGGAGTGAGATAAGTTATTAATGGTTGATGTTATGATGTACTTTAAGGTGTTTGAGGGCTTGCTCGGTGACCAACTCCTCCTTCTTGTTCCACTCCACAGCATTCATGAGAATGTTCCACAGCAGACCAATCACAGCCTGCTCCTGGAGAGCACTCCTCTTCATCTCCTCCTTCACGTACACCACCATCTAGAACCACAGAATAATTCTTTACTGTCCATTATGTTGGAGAATGGAATTGATCATTTTTGCTTCTACAACCCAACCCAGAGACAAACACACCCCAAGGAGGGGTTGAAAGCAGAGGGGGACGCAATGCAGTGCTCTTGGAGCTTGTTCAAGGGCACAAAGGCAGGACATGGTATCTGGTATTCCACCTCTCGTATGGGGCAGTCCTGAGAGAGGCGCTCCTGCAGTTCTTTCTGCAGCTCCTTGCGTGTTCCCTGAGACTGCTGCACACGCATAAAGTCTGACAGCTCCTTCAGCCCTGCCTCATTGAAGTACTTTGAGAAGTGCTCCATGTTCTGCTTGTTGGCAGGAAACAACTCCTAGAGAAACAACAAGAAGTCTTGACTCAAACAACTTCCAATGAGCTTCAACCCTACAAATTCACTACAACAGTTCCCTCTTGTGGCTGAGCACAAGTAAACAAAAATTGTAGCACTGTAAAAGAGTCTCTCTAACCACCATTTGAGGAGTCACTGAATTTTTTGACATAAGGTTCAAAACCACTGCTCTAGGTTACCTGCCTAAAAAGTGTTTCTTACCAGGAGTTTCTTATCCAGGTTAGCCTTCCTCAGGGCTGAGGTGACGGCATTGGCATCTTTCTCAGATATCCATGCCTTGAACATCTTCACCGCAAAGGATGCAGAAATACCTGCAAGATACCAATAACAGACAAGAGTAAGAGAGCAACTTGGAAGAAAGCCAGAGCTATAAATATATGGCAAAAATATATGCCTCAAGAACCCCCCCCCCCGCACACACACATACACACACACCTTCCTTGACAACATTGTCACTGAAGAGGCTGGTGAGGATGGGTGGGGGCAGAGTGCCGTTAGCCAATAGGATACCAGTCAACATTGCCAGCTTGGTCTGCTCTGATTCGCTGAATGCCTTCAGGAACAGCAGAAGCTATGGGATAAAACATCAGGACAGGAAATTATGTAAACTAAAGACAATAGGATCAAAAATGATCTACACAGCTGAAGATATAAAGTCTAATCACAAGTACATAGGATAATCCAAAACTGAAGTAGAACTGCTGTAGCGACTTCATACGAGCCTGTTTCCTGTGAATACTTTACCTTTTTGATTTCCTCCTCGAAGGCATTCTGCAGGTACTTGTACCTCCTGATAAGCTTGTTAAAAACCTACAGACACACACAGAGGGACATGAGATTCAGTGACAGACACAGAGAGCTGGGACAGAGAGACAAACAGATCGTGAAGGAGTGCAGTGACTTTAATCCAGGAGGATTATATAAAAATGGTCATCGTGGACACACTGGATACTCCCAGGGGATTGGTGGGTATTAGCAGATCTAATACCACTCCACTGCGGGTGTCTTCCTCCGACATTCCCTTCTACCCCAGTCAATGGTAAAACAGAGAGAGAGTGTATGTGTATACATGTGTGCTCACGCATTCATGAACAGCCATGGCCTGTTCACCCCACTATCATCCAGAAAGCAAGGTCAGTAGAGGTGCATCAAAGCTGTGACAGAGAGACTGAAGAACAAATTCCATCTCAAGGCCATCAGACTGTTAAATGGCCATCACTAGCCTGCCTCTACCCAGTACCCTAAACTTGGTCACTGTCACTAGTCGACTACCACCTGGTTACTCTACCATGCACCTTAGAGGCTGCTGTATTTGATTGTGTGTGTGTGTGTGTGTGTACCAACCTGAGCATAGTGGCGGAGGTTGGCATGGTTCTCCTTGGTAGTAAACACACAGTGTTCTGTCACCTTGGTCTTGTCCCCCTCGTCAATGCGCGTCCCACCGGGAGCTGAGACAGACAGTTATTTACATTACGATTGTAGTGATTGAGGGGGCAGAACCAGCACAGCCGGAGAGGGTAGTGACCCTGGTGCCATAAAGATCAACACACCACTTCAATGACCATCTATCCTGCCCAGCAAAAAAGTGATTAGAAAGAAGAGACGGACGGACATAGACAGACGGACAGAAAGACGTGGCAAGTCATCAGGGTCAAGGGTTAAAGCTTTAGCCCCGTTAGCTAGCAGCATGGGCATGTCCTTCCTGTCAGCTATAACTGTAGAATAATCAGACCGAGACCTACCTATCTACCCTATGTCCATGATTGATTGATATAACAAGAAGTTGTGGATATCATGGAGATAGTGGAGCATAAGGATGGGAGAGAGCAGACCCTGATGTACAGTAATTAGTAATCACACGTTAACTGGATTATTATACAACATTACTACACCCATTCACAGGAAGGAGAGAGAGAGAGCGCTTTGTTTCCGCCTAGTCAATCATCTATTTACTATCATCTCTCCATTTTTTCCCCTTTATCTGTTCCACCCCTGAGGTGGCTGTTGACATAGGGTGATCCATTGTTGTATCCTGTTTGGGCTAAATGAGGATGTATGTGAGGGCTTAACTACTCACTACACTATCTGAAGTCTTAGAGCCGACCTGTTAGATCTGGATCTAATGTCTACTATCCCTGTTGACTTCAGAACTGCTTCATAGGACTGCGGTGGATGTAAAAAAAAATCATCACTTACTGTATGTATTCATGCAAATATCATACCGTCAGTGTAGCACATTTTATTAATAGTGTGCCTGCATGAACCAGGTACCTAGCCTTCATGCTACTAAAGGCTAATGTGGTTCCCTGAGAGGCTGGTTCCTGTCATGTATCCCTGGTTTCCATCTGAGCTGCTGTCTCTCCCCTGACACTGCCAGGCTCTTATTATAGGAGCAGGGTAAACCGGTTATCTCTAATAGGCTTGACATGCAGTATGCAGTGACTGACACAGGCCCCATCCTGTGTGTGTGTGTGTGTGTGTGTGTGTGTGTGTGTGTGTGAGACAGAGACAGACTGACAAAGACTGTACATTCAATTAATTCTACAAAGATTACACACGGCAGGATGTGAATGAGCATGTGTTTGTGAGTGTGGTCAAAGACATACTCTTTGTGAGTATTCCATGCCATGTAAACAATGAGTGTGTGGGGAGAAAGACAGTGATTATAGAATAAATCTACCAGCTTAGGTCTGCAGGGTCACACTGACCACCAGTTAACAGGACAAAGGGTTCAGCATATTAATCAATGCCCCACCCCCCACCTCACTGAACACAAATATGTCCACAAATACAAAAAAACTGTGTTCAAGTACCCTCATCTATTAGTGAGGAAAACGTGGGAGTTAGAACAAGTGAATACAGCTCAATGAGCAGTCCACTGACGCATACAGCAGGAACAGTGTATCCGGTTCTCTGATAGGCCAGGATGTCTTTGACCCTGGTAATCTGACAAAGCCAGCAGTGATCTGTTTGTCCTTGCCTGAGAGGACATGGGCATGCTTGGTGCCCTAGTGCGAATACTGATACGAAGGGACCAGGATGGCCCATTACGGAGCAGTGAGCTGAAACCAGGTGCAGATGTCCATGATACTGTAGCTACCTTAGTACAACACCTAGCAACCTCATCAAGCGGGGCAGACCTCTTGGTGTAATGGCAAAGATTATGTACTGACAGTCCTGGGACCTGGATTCAAGGCCCGGTCGGGCTGCCTGCTAAATTCGGCCCAATCCACTCACCGAGCATGCTCCCCGCGATGAGGATGTCGAAGAGAGTGTCGGCATAGCGACGGTAGTCGAGTCGGGACCCGGTAACGTCCAGGAACTTAGCTACAGCATCGAGGTCCCCTCCTGCTTCGTTGAGGCCCAGAATAATTGTGTCTCTAAAAACTGTGGGCTCAAACTTCTCCTTTTCATCTGGGTGGGGAGGAAAGAGCAGAGGAGAACATCCTTGTTGCATGTACACTAATGTGTGTTAAACCTTAACACAGATAACATCAGAAAGTGAGGTATGGTAAACCATGCATAATACAGTAGATACCTTATGCCAGGGATTATTAACTAGATTCACCTGCAGGTTGATTTTTTTCTTGAGCGGATGGTCAGGGGGCCAGAACAATAATTACAAATAATTGGTAGACTGCAAATTGACCGCAAGAAGCCTAAACAGATATAATATTTGACTAAAACAATCACGCTTATGTTTGTATACAGATTTTCCTAAATTAAAATCACTTGAAGCGTATTTTCACAATCTTTTACAATACAAATAAAATTTAAATGTGCTCAGTTCCCCAGCCAAGGTGTGATGAGGACAAGGGACCCTGCCCTGATGGGACACTACTTACCCTGGGGGAGAGTTAGCCTCCCCGATTGATCCTCTGTGGTTTTCACAAAGAACAGTGTCCAAACGATATCCCCTTCATTAACAGATCCCTGGGTATCAACACACGGCTCAAGAGAATCAACAAGGTGCCCCACGGCGTATGAACCCAATGTCCCTACGACACTACACGTTCTTCTGCTCTGTGAGTAATATATATAATGACACCCACTGCTTCTGGACTGGCAGGAAGTTCAGCTATAGCCTGGTCCCAGATCTGTTTGTGTGGTCATGTCTGGGAGTTGCCAAGAGAGCACAAACAAGAGAGCTGACATTCTAGGAACTTAAACATCTTATTGACTGGGAGCCAGCCTGGATCGTAGTAGGTGTTGTGTAAGAGGGAATGTCAAGCCACAACAATCCATTGCTGCAAGAGAGAGATGAAACAGAACCCTAGACACAAAGAGTATTTATAGTCTGTTTATGTGTGGAGAGGACAGAAGAGAACAGGAGAACCCTGCTAAACCTTTGCTGGTCCCTTACTAAGAAGGAGATCTTAATAGGAGAAATCTAAGCTAAAAGTGTGCATTGACACTCTGGAGGTCGTGAGACTCAAAAGATAATCAAGACATCTCACAGTCTTAAAGAGGCAGTTGATTTAAGAAACCGGTTCAATTATTTGGTACTGCAACGTAACACTGTCTGTCGTCTTGACAACATATTGGTATTGCAATTTCACACCATGCATGTTGTCTTGCCAACATACTGTATGTGGTAAACATTAGGCATTGACATTGGGCGTTGACAGCTGTCTGTGGCTGTAACTCAACTCACCCCTTTTCCTGGTCTTGAACCGCTGGCCTGTTAGCACTGGCTTCTGTTGCTTACCGGTATTCATAAAAGTCCTGAGGAAGAAAACACACACACAGAAACAGGAAATGAGCAGACCATTAGCACTACAACATACAATAGTACCATTCCATCGAATGACAGAATATCTTTGTTTCTGTCAGGCCTACTGCAACAGCAGTCTGTAAACAAAACATATTTAAAGGCCTGTAACATTATTTATACGTGTTAATATGCCCAAAATATACAATGTCTGACAGTTTACTAACAGCCAACAAACCATTTAATAATAGTTCATAAGCGCTTCAGTCAATCTCAGACCTTCAACACACCTTCAAAATGTCACTGAGCAGCCATTTATTTTCTACAGGCTTCCACAACTAAAAGTCAGATGTTCACATGCCCAACCAGAGTCCAGAAGGCTAAAGGAACAGGTGAAAGCTCTATGCTTACCAGCTGTGAGTCCCTCTTAGCAGTGACAGGGAGTTATTTAGAGTGTCACTGAATTTCCTGTGAATGTCTCAGACTTGTCCTGCCTGTCAACCTTGTGCCCTGTGAATGTCTGAAACTTGTCCTGCCTGTCAACCTTGTGTCCTGTGCTATATACTGTATGTTGCAGGCTCATCCCGGTCCATGTCCCTGCAGCGTAAACTAGTCTCTCCCTGATTCGCTCAATCTAATTCCCTCTGAATCCCCCCTCGCTCTTTCTCTTAGACGCGTGTCAAATTACAACAAGGACATGTCGGACCACGGTACACACACACACACACACACAAAGGTTCTTTGAGGGCACACTCCTCCTTAGGACAGACATATACAGTCAGACAGGCCAGTACTAGAGGGTCAAGTGATTAAGGAACTGTATAATCTACTTTACCACACCAAGACATGTTGTCTGGAGGGGATTCCACAGAGCACACTGTAGTAACCTTGTCCCAGACCTGGATGTGCTTTAGCCAACTTCTCTGACTGGGTGACATATCATAATTGGTACAACAGTGTCAGGGTACAGGCAAAAGCCAGGGTGGCAAGTCTGCTGAAAAAAAATGAAACAAAAAATAGAATAAATAAATAAATATATTCGGCAACACATCAACAAAACATTTCTGGACAGCTACTAAACAAACATGCTGAGGATGGCAAATAAAATAGCAGAGTACCCCTCCCATTTGGGTTCAACTCAGAGTTTGCGCTCCTGCCGTCCAGGAAGCACTCCAGACTCCCATGTGTGCCACACAAACTGATCCTGATGAACAAATAAGGAGAACAATAGGGACATGCCATCTCGCTCACCATTTCGCAGTGCATTCTCTTGTACGTAAAGCAAAAATCAGAAATTTCGTCAAAGAAATATCTAATATCATGTTTGGCATGACAAGGAATGAGCAGAGCAGGGAGGACTTGTCTGAATTCTACAGATGGGTTTAGGCTGTCTGTATCTGAAATCAAATAAAAGGTGTATTGGTCACGTACACAGAGTTTGAGAAGTTATCACAGGTGCTCCAACAATAGCTAGAAAACAATATGCAAATAATCCCAAAGTAAAAATGCACTCATCAGAACGAGCAATGTCAGAGACCGTAATATAAATACAGGACCAGTCAAAAGTCTCGACACACCTACTCATAACAGCGTTTATTTTCACTATTTTCTACAATGTAGAATAATAGTGAAGACATCTACACGATGAAATGACACAAATGGAATCATGTAGTCCTTCCCTGTGTTTCCTGTCTCTCTGTGCCAGTTCGTCTTGTATGTTCAGGTCAACCAGTGTGTTTTTCCCGTGCTCCTGCTTTTCTATTCTCTTTTACTAGTCCTTCCGGTTTTGACCTTTGCCTGTTTTTCTGGACTCCATTCCCGCCTGCCTGACCATTCTGCCTGCTCTGACCTTAAGCCTGCCTGCCATTCTGTACCACCAGAACTCTGAATTGGTTTTGACCTTTGGTCATGGACAGGCAATTCTGTCTACCCCTTTTGGATTGTTAATAAACATCTTGGACTCTAACCATCTGCCTCCTGTGTCTGCATCTGGGTCTCACCTTGTGCCCTTAAAATTGTACGCCGCCCAATGGGACTCCCAATCACTGCCGGATTTGAATCAGGTATTGTAGTGTTGCCTCTTACACTGAGATGCAGTGCCTTAGACCGCTGCACCACTCGGGATCCCTGACGCGTTGCGTTATGCGTAAGAACAGCCCTTAGCTGTGGTATATTGGCCATATACCAGACCCCCTTGGCCTTATTGCATAAATATACAGTATACATTACAAAATCATGGGCATTAATATGGAGTTGGTCCCCCCTGTGCTGCTATAACAGCCTCCACTCTTCTGGAAAGGCTTTCCACTAGATGTTGGAACATTGGAAGCAAGTCCCCCCAGCATTCAGCCACAACTGCAATAGTGAGGTCGGGCACAGATGTTGGGTGGTTAAGTCTGGCTCGCAGTCGGCGTTCCAATTCATCCCGAAGGTGTTCGATGGAGTTGAGGTCAGGGCTTTTTGCAGGCCAAATTCTTCCACACTGATCGACAAACCATTTCTGTAAGGACCTCGCTTTCTGCACGGGGCATTGAACACCTACTCATTCAATTTAAGAGGAAATAAGTCCCAGACTTTATTGTGCGTTATCCTCGATGATTTTATTCATGTGCATGTATGGCTTTTAATTTGTGTGCTTGTTTTTTTTAAATGGGCGAATTAATAAACTAAACTAAAACTGTTGAAACAGGAAAGGGCGAAAACCAGAAACTGCTGCCACAAAGTTGGAAGCACAGAATCATCTAGGATGTCATTGTGTGCTGTAACCTTAAGATGTTCCTTCACTGGAAGTAAAAGGGCCTAGCCTGAACCATGAAAAACAGCCTCAGACCATTATTCCTCCTCCACCAAACTTTACAGTTGGCACTATGCATTGGGGCAGGTAGCATTGTTCTGGCATCAACCAAATCCCTATCCGTCCGTCGGACTGCCAGATGGTGAGGAGTGATTTATCAGCGTTTCCACTGCACAAAAGTCTAACAGCACTTACAGTTGACAGGTACGGCTCAAGCAGAGCAGAAATTTGATGAACCGACTTGTTGGAAAGGTGGAATCCTATGACGGTGCCACGTTGAAAGTAACAGATCTTCAGTAAGGCCATTATACTGCCAATGTTTGTCTATGGAGATTGCATGGCCGTGTGCTCGATTTTATACACCTGTCAGCAAAGAGTGTGGCTAAAACAGCTCATTTGAAGGAGTGTCTCCACACACACACACACACACACACAACCGATCATTAAATGTTTTAGAACACCTACTCATTCAATTTTTTTGTTAATTTTTTTACTATTTTCTACATTGTAGAATAATAGTGAAGACATCAAAACACATGACAAATGGAATCATGTTGTAACCAAAAATATATATATATTATATTGGAGATTCTTCAAATAGCCACCCTTTGCCTTGATGACAGCTTTGCACACTCTTACTATTCTATAAACCAGCTTCACCTGGAATGCTTTTCCAACAGTCGTTGAAGAAGTTCCCACATATGCTGAGCACTTGCTGGCTGCTTTTCCATCACTCTGCAGTCAGACTCATCCCAAACCATCAAAATTGGGTTGAGGTTGGGGGATTGTGGCGGCCAGGTCATCTGATGCAGCACTCCATCACTCTGTTTCTTGGTCAAATAGCCCTTACACAGCCTGGAGATGTGTTTTGAGTCATTGTCCTGTTGAAAAACAAAATTATAGTCCCACTAAGCCCAAACCAGATGAGATGACGTATTGCTGAAAAATGCTGTGGTAGTTTAGTGTGCCTTGAATTGTAAATAAAAGCACAGACAGTGTCAACAGCAAAGCCCCCTACACTATAACACCTCCTTGCTTTACGGTGGGAAATAAATGTGCAGAGATCATCCGTTCACCCACACCGCATCTCACAAGGACACAGCGCTTGGAACCAAAACTCTCCAATTTAGACTCCAGCCGAAAGGACACATTTCCACTGGTCTAATATCCATTGCTCATGTTTCCTGGCCAAGCAAGTCTTTTTGTTATTGGTGTCCTTTAGCAGTGGTTTCTTTGCAGCAATTCGACCATGAAGACCTGAGACCACAGTCTCCTCTGAACAGTTGAGGTTGAGATGTGTCTTACTTGGGACGCAATTTCTGAGGATGGTAATTCTAATGAACTTATCCTCTGCAACAGAGGTAACTCTGGGTCTTCCATTCCTGTGGCGGACCTCATGAGAGCCAGTTTCATCACATTGTTTGATGGTTGTCACGACTGCACTTGAAAAAACTTTCAAAGTCCTTGAAATGTTCTGCATTGACTGACCTTCATGTCTTAAAGTAATGATGGCCTGTCATTCCTCTTTGCTTATTGGAGCCCTTTACATAAAATAGACTTGGTCTTTTACCAAATAGGGCTTCCTTCTGCATACTTTTGACCGGTACTGAGAGTGATAATATATAAACTCAGCAAAAAAATAAACGTCCTCTCACTGTCAACTGCATTTATTTTCAGAAAAATTAACGTGTGAATATTTGTATGAACATAAGATTCAGCTACTGAGACAAACAGAACACGTTCCACAGACATGTAACAGAAATTGTGTCCCTGAATAAAGGGGGTGGGTGGGGGGATCAAAATCAAAAGTCTGTCAGTATCTGGTGTGGCCACCAGCTGCATTAAGTACTGCAATGCATCTCCTCCTCATGGACTGCACCAAATTAGCCAGTTATTGCTGTGAGATGTTACCTCACTCTTCCACCAAGGCTCCTGCAAGTTCCCAGACATTTCTGGGGGGAATGGCCCTAGCACTCACCATCCGATCCAACAGGTCCCAGACGTGCTCAATGGATTGAGATCCGGGCTCGCCGCTGGCCATGGCAGAACACAGGCATTCCTGTCTTGCAGGAAATCGCGCCCAGAACGAGCAGTATGGCTGATGGCATTGTCATGCTGGAGGGTCATGTCAGGATGAGCCTGCAGGAACGGCACCACATGAGAGAGGATGTCTTCTCTATAACGCACAGCGTTGAGATGGCTTGCAATGACAACAAGCTCAGTCCAATGATGCTGTGACACACCGCCCCAGACCATGACGGACCCTCCACCTCGATCCCCCTTCAAAGTACAGGCCTCGGTGTAACGCTCATTCCTCCGACACTTAAACGCAAATCCGACCATCACCCCTGGTGAGACAAAGCCGTGACTCGTCAGTGAAGAGCACTTTTTGCCTGTCTGGCCCAGCAACGGTGGGTTTGTGCCCATTGGCGACGGTGTTGCCAGTGAGGACATGCCTTACAACAGGCCTACAAGCCCTCAGTCCAGCCTCTCAGCCTATTGCGGACAGTCGGAGCACTGGTGGAGGGAGTGTGCGTTCCTGGTACAACTCGGCAGTGGTTGCCATCCTATACCTGTCCCGCAGGTGTGATGTTCGGATGTACCGATCCTGTGCAGGTGTTGTTACACGTGGTCTGCCACTGCGAGGACGATCAGCTGTCCGTCCGGTCTCCCTGTAGTGGTGTCTTAGGCGTCTCACAGTACAGACATTGCAATTTATTGCCATGGCCACATCTGTAGTCCTCATGCCTCCTTGCAGCATGCCTAAGGCACGTTCACGCAGATGAGCAGGGATCCTTTTGGTGTTTCTCCAGAGTCAGAAGAAAGGCATCTTTAGTGTCCTAAGTTTTCATAACCGTGACCCTAATTGCCTACCGTCTGTTAGTGTCTTAACGACCGTTCCACAGGTGCATGTTCATTAATTGGTTTATGGTTCATTGAACAAGCATGGGAAACAGTGTTTAAACCCTTTACAATGAAGATCTGTGAAGTTATTTGGATTTTTATTAATTATCTTTAAAAAGACAGGGTCCTGAAAAAGGGACGTGCGAATAGAAAAGGTGTACAGCCGTAGTTATATAGGATGAGCCGTGACTAGAAAACAGTATATAAAGTGGGTAAAACAGTATGTAAACATTCAAGTGACCAGTGTTCAATACGTACAGTGCATTCGGAAAGTATTCAGACCCCTTGACTTTTTCCACATTTTGTTATGATACAGTCTTATTCTAAAGTGGATTAAATAGTGTCCGCTCCCCTCAATCTACATACAATGCCCCATATCACAAAGCAAACACAGGTTTTTAGAAATGTAAATTTAAAAATAGTCCTGGAAATATCACATTTACATAATTATTCACACCCTTTACTCAGTACTTTGTTGAAGTGCCTTTGCCAGCGATTTCAGCCTCGAGTCTTCTTGGGTATTACTCTATAAGCTTGGCAACCCTATATTTAGGGAGCTGCTCCCATTCCTTTCTGCAGATCCTCTCAAGCGCTGTCAGGTTGGATGGGGAGCGTCGCTGCACAGCTATTTTCAGGTCTCTCTTGATCTGGTTCAGGTCCGGGCCACTCTTGTGTTGTCTTGCCCGTGTGCTTAGGGTCATTGCCCTGTTAGAAGGTGAACTTTTGCCCCAGTCTGAGGTCCTGAGTGCTCTGGAGCAGGTTTTCATCAAGGATCTCTGTACCGTTCATCTTTCCCTCGATCCTGACTAGTCTCCCAGTCCCTGCAGCTGAAAAACATCCCTACAGCATGATGCTGCCTCCACCATGCTCCCCATAGGGATGGTGCCAGGCTTCCTTCAGACGTGACGCTTAAAATGCAGGCCAAAAAGTTATATCTTCTTTATAAGCATGCTGAAAGTGTGTTAATTTGTTTACAGAGAATTAGCATTGGTTAAATTGAGATTTGAATGGAGCGGCAGGTTTTTGTTCCTGCGAGTGTGGATCGGTGTTTAGCGAAGCGGTTGGAAAGATCTTGGTACAGCCTGACAGGATGTTCTCAATGCATGTGTAGACGTTTGTGAGGGTCTTCGTGGACAAGCTGAATTTCTTCAGCCTCCTGAGGTTGAAGAGGCCTTCTCGACCACACTGTCTGTGTGAAGGGACCATTTGAGGACTTGGACTCCAGAGGGGAGATTCTGTCATGCCACTGGCACCATCAGTCATAGTGAAATGTAATTTACTCAGTATCCTCCGGTTAGAAAAGATGTCATCAAAACCTAACTCAGTGATAAAATGGTTGTCATTTATATAACGAAGCAGAAAATATTTCCAAAAGACAAACCACATTTAGCACATCTTATTTTACATTGTAGGCGGCTAAAACGGAACCTCGCATCCCTCACAAAATCCCATCAAGCACCTATCATCAACACCATTACTGCCACTTATGCAGCATTGGAATAGTCTGACAACTGATTTTTCAAAAGCATTATCACTGATATGAATGATGCTCTCACAACATCTGGAAGCCTTCTTTACAACAATGAGACAAATAAGCCTTAAGACATTATAAAGGCTCATATATGCTTATTAAAAGTAATAATGCATTATACCTGCAGGTATTATAAACTCTAAGACATTATAAAGGCTCATATATGCTTATTACAATCTATAAAGCATTATAGATGCAAGTGTTACCAACAAATCATATTTGATGGTTAGAGGTTACTTAAGGTTAGAGTGAGCCTCTTGTCTCCCTTCAGCTCTGCACAATGTTTATTCTGTAAAAAGACCTCGAGAGAGCACCAGACAATACCCACGGCTTCAGTCTTTTTACCCCAGTGAGAGCACAGAGAGCTGGGCTAAGGACGGATAGTCTGCCTTGGGGGATGGTGGAAGTGGTCCCACAGCAATTATCAGTGTGGAAGATGTAAACAGGACTCACCTGATGTAAACCTCCACACAGTTGTGTCACCTCAGATGTAACATTGTGAAAATGAGAAGAAAATCTGACATTTTCTGTGATGAGGAATTCAATCTGAATAATGTCCCTTTTCAATACCAGGTTGTCTGTGAAAAGGCCTATTACTCTGTTTTATCACAAGAAATGCAAGGGGGGGGGGATAAAAATCAACCCTCCTTTCACAATATTACTCCTCTGTTCATTTAGGCATCTAGAGCCAAATCTCAGGGTAACAGTCTGTCACGAGAGACTCCTCTGTTAGTGGACCTCTACTCTATTGACTCCATGACAGAGGACCAATTAGATGTGGATGGCTGCGCTAGTAACGTCGCTGACCAGTTTCATAACCACATGTAGACATGGTCAGTCACAACTAGGGTTGCAAAGGATAGGATATTTTCCAGTAAATTTTCCAATTCTAGGTCCTGCGGCATATTTTGGTTAAACTATCCGCAATTGCATGCACAGTGCACTCTTCCATCACATGTACAGCTGATTCTCAAGATCTTGCACACTAATGAGATGTTATTGAGCCCACACTACTACACTGTCTGAGCCAAGGACTACATGCTTTCTGGTAAGTTTTGATTACAATACTGGGTGGGGTAAATATAATTTTATATGACACAATTTTTATTAACTAGTAAATAGTAGCCTACAGCAACGCGTGTTTAAAATAATTTCTAATTTGACAATTTCTGCTAGTTAGTTTTTGCTACCATGTGGGTTTTAGCTTGAGCCTGCTCACTGAGGTGTTAATGCACCTGTTTCCATACACGTTTCATTTTCAAATATTTATCTTACAAAAGGAGTTGAGTACATATGCAAATACTGTGCCAAATCATACGTGAAGAACGCAAAGATGCAGAATCATCTTGCCAAGTGCATAAAGTTCGCTCAGCGCTCACAACAAGCAAACTGACAAAAGTCCCTCTATTTCTAGTCGAGGTGAAAAGTGATGAATCAGACACCTTATCGATAGCAACAGCTCATGGTCCTCCTGGAATTATAAGTTGTTGTTTTTTACTCAATGGAGGAACATAGAAAAATGCTGATGAATGTCTTGCTTGAGCTGTGTATGCAACTGGTTCACCTCTGATGCTCACAGGCAATGTATATTGGAAGAGATTTCTGAATGTTTTTCCTCCCAGCATACACACACCTCCAACCAGACATGCTTTATCTACTCATTTGCTGGATGCAGAGTTCAACAGAGTTCAAGTGAAGGTCAAGCAAATCAGAGAAAGCAGACTGTGTTGCAATCATCTCTGATGGGTGGTCGAATGTTCGTGGGCAAGAAATAATTAACTACATCATCTAAATCCCTCATCCATTATTCTACAAGAGCACATACACAAGGGACAACAGACACACTGTTCTCCACATTGCAGATGAGCTGAAGGCAGTCATCAATGACCTTGGACCACAGAAGGTATTTGCACTGGTGACAGACACTGCTGCGAACATGAACGCCCATTGGCTGTGCTGCTCATGCATTGAATCTGCTCATCAAGGACATCATGGTACTGAAAAGAATGGAAACACTCTACAAGAGAGCCAAGGAAATGGTTAGGTATGTGAAGGGTCATCAAGTTATAGCAGCAATCTAACTCACCAAGCTTAGTGAGAAGAATAAGAGCACCACATTGAAGCTGCCCAGCAACACCTGTTGGGGTGGTATTGTCATCATGTTTGACAGTCTCCTGGAGAGGAAGGATTTCTCTCCAAGAAATGGCCATATCACAGTCTGCCGATATGGACAGCCCCATCAAGAGGATCCTCCAGGATGATGTATTTTGGGGGAGAGTGGTAAGCAGCCTGAAACCTATAGCAGTAGCCATTGCACGGATTGAGGGAGACAATGCCATCCTGTCTGATGTTCAAACTCTGCTTGCAGATGTAAAAGAAGAAATCTGTACTGCCCTGCCCACTTCACTGTTGTGCCAAGCAGAGGAAATTCTGAAATACATCAAAAAGAGTGAAGAGTTCTGCCTGAAGCCCATACACACCGCAGCGTACATGTTGGACCCCAAGTATGCTGGCAAGGGCATCCTGTCTGGTGCAGAGATCAACAAGGCATTTGGTGTCATTACTACCGTGTCTCACCACCTTGGCCTGGATGAGGGCAAGGTTTTTGGCAGTGTGGCGAAGTACACTTCCAAGCAAGGGGTTTGGGATGGAGATGCAATATGGCAGTCGTGCCAACATATCTCATCAGCCACCTGGTGGAAGGGACTTTGTGGATCTGAGGCTCTTTCCCCTGTTGCCTCCATCATCCTCCAAATCCCACCAACATCAGCCGCCTTAGAGCGCAACTGGACCAATACAAGGGTTGAAAAATTGGTGGCCATGTGGGCAAATTTGACAACGAGCCATCCTCAAGGTTGGAATGTGACAGTGAAGATGAGTCTGATGTTCAAAAGGTGGACATTGAGGAGGTCCAGGGAGAAGACATGGAAGCCTGAGAGGAAGACAACCAAAGCTTTAGTTTCTAGATCATTTTACAGATTTAGGAGATGTGATGGATCATTCAATATTCCCTTTCTTTTGTTGTTCAGTGAAATCATCCCATGTGAAGAGTTAACTCATTTAATTAAAGTTAAATTCGTAACTAAATTGTTTTTAAAAATGATTTATATTGGAAGGATTTAATCATTTGCAATTATGTCTACGTATGATAATGTAAAAGGTTTGTTTGTCTCCATATGATATGGTAAATATATTCAATGCAAAAAACATGACATTTAAATGGTATTAATATGCATATATTCCCGTTAATTCCCATATATTCCCATTAATTCCGATGCTTACCAAGCCAAGTAATCAAAGAGCAGCAGTTAAATAACACGGGGGGTACCGGTACAGAGTCAGTGTGCGGGGGCACCAGTTAGTTGAGGTAATATGTACATGTAGGTAGAGTTATTAAAGTGACATAGATAACAAAAGAGAGTGGCAGAGGTGTGAAGGGGGGGCAGCAGCAATGCAAATATTCTGGGTTGCCATTTGGAATATGTTTGTTGAGCCCTCTTCATGACTGTCTTGGTGTGCTTGGGCTTGATAGTTTGTTGGTGATGTGGACACCAAGGAACTTGAAGCTCTCAACCTGCTCCACTGCAGCCCCGTCGATGATAATGGGTGTGTGCTCTGTCCTCTTTTTCCTGTAGTCCACAATCACCTCCTTTGTCTTGATCACATTGAGGGAGAGGTTGTTGTCCTGGCACCACACGGCCAGGTCTGACCTCATCCCTATAGGCTGTTTCGTCGTTGCCGGAGATCAGGCCTACCACTCTTGTCTCATCAGCAAATTTAATGATGGTGTTGGAGTCGTGCCTGTCCATGCAGTCATGAGTGAACAGGGAGTACAGGAGGGCACTGAGCACACACCCCTGAGCACCCGTGTTGAGGATCAGTGTGGCAGATGTGTTGTTACCTACCCTTACCACCTGGCAGCAGCCCAGGGAGGTGTTTAGTCCCAGGGTCCTTAGCTTATGGATGAGCTTTGGGGGCACTATGATGTTGAGCACTGAGCTGTAGTAAATGAATAACATTCTCACATAGGTGTTCCTTTTGTCCAGGTGGGAAAGGGCAGTGTGGAGTGCAACATCTGTGGATCTGTTAGGGTGGTATGCAAATTGGAGTGGGTCTAGGGTTTCTGGGATAATGGTGTTGATGTGAGCCATGACCAGCCTTTCAAAGCACTTTATGGCTACAGATGTGAGTGCTACGGGGCGGTACTCATTTAGGCAGGTTACCTTTGTGTTCTTGGGCACAGGGACTATGGTGGTCTACTTAAAACATGTTGGTATTACAGACTCGGACAGGTTGTACACACAGGCTTTGTAGACCTGTCCAACTGACATTCAATGCCCAAAATACAATTCCTGGAAACAGGCAACAGTCGCCAGAGAATACTGACAGGGAGACTCAACCGCCTCTGTGGAGCTCAATGTTTCTGATAAGAACTACAGAAAGTGTGTGCTGGTATGAGAGGATGACAGTGAAACGGGACTACAGTATAAACAGACTGGTCTCATAGATTAGACATGACATAGTAAACATATGTTACATTTGGTATGGTTAAATAAGACAGATGGTTAAAACAAAAGTAGAGTGGTTGGTCAGGCTGGATGGCTAGGTGTATAACGCGAACGTCTAGCAACCCAAAGGTTGTGAGTTTGAATATCATCAGGGACAACCTTAGCATTTTTCAACTACTTACTACATTTGAGCTACTTAGCATGTTAGCTAACCCTAATCTTAACCCTTTAACCTAACTCCTAAACTTAACCCTAACATGAACCCAAACCACTAACCCCTAGCCTAGCTAACGTTAACCACCAAGTTAGAGTTCATATCATATTGTACGTTTTGTAAATTTGTGTAACGACCCTGGGTTTATTATAAGTGCGGAAATCGACTTTGCCGTTTGAGCGTGCTTTTACTGCACAGTTGATAGCGCGCCGGACCTCGGGCTCAAAGGTCGAGGGTTCGAGACCTGGTCCCTGCTGTTTGATTACACTGATGTCAGAAGTGGGATAAAACCCAGGGTCGTTACAATATCATACGAAATGGGGTGTCTCGGATTTATGTACAGAATAATACGAAATGCTCTGAGATTAGGTTGGTATAAAATAATGCACCTCAATAAATGAGTGCCCTATCATATTGTAGGTTGGCATTTTGTCATGTTTGTTCTGGAGGTACTAGCTAGACTCCGTAACAATAACCACATAAAATCTGATTTTAATCCTAGCCTGAACCTTAACCTCACCGCTAACCCTAACCATAAAATAAGACCAAAAACCTTATTTTTGTTTCATGAAATTTTACAATAGACACTATTTTGACTTTGCAGCTAAGGGGAAATAGCTCAGTTCTTCCTCAAGGACAAGCCTCATGATTCAGACTTGATTTTTCCTTACGGTTAAATAGAGTGTCAAAACCGTAAATGAATTATAATCCACATAATAATTCAAATTTCCTGTTGCTGCTGTAGCAAACTGTCTACTATAGCCATTTAGCCGCAGCGGTTACCTCGATCGTTATTATTGGATCACTGATAATCTGTACACGTGACAGATTATTTTATTAGGCAAGTCAGTTAAAAACAAATTATTATTTACAATAACGGCCAAACCCTAAACCGGAAGATGCTGGGCTAAAGTGTGCGTCTCCTTGTGGGAGTCCCAATCACGGCCAGATGTGATAAAGCCTGGAATCGAACCAGGGTCTCTAGTGACGCCTCTAGCTCTGAGATGCAGTGCCTTAGACAGCTGTGCCATTCGGGAGCCCCGAGGCTATCCAATTCCAAATATACCCGAATACCAGTCTCGTTCTCCAATATGCTATTAGATCTTTGGAGGACGTTGGCACTATGGAGGACGTGGGCACTATCATGTCACAAATAATGTTTATAAAGCTTCTTTAAAATGATACATAATAGGTAGTAGCTACATCGTACAGTAGCCCATGCCCGTAGTCATTTCCAAAACCGCCCAACCCCTGTGCGCACCTGTAGCGCACCTCATGGTCGGCAGAACAAGCTTGATATTTGTCGAATAAAACAACTTCTGTAAAGAAGTACTTACGACGAACAACAAACAGTTTAGGAGAGTGTAAGGCATGATTTCAATTCCGTTACATGACTAAACTTGTCACAAAATCTCGCCATACTAATCAAGTTTAACAGTTAAACCTGAAATAGTATTACATTTCACGATGTGAAATACTTGAGGGACTTACCCTGCAGTGGTTGACTCTACAACAAGATGAGATGACAGAAGAGAAGAAAGAATAGTTACTTATCGCAGCGTCGGACTGACCACTTGAAATACAGTCGGGATAAACCAAAGACGTCAGCATAGTGGAATCCAGGCAAAATTAAATATACCAAACGATTACATTAACATACGGCGATCTTTGTACTTCAAATAGATTTATTACAAACAATTTTATAATAAAGAATAATAATAATATATGTTCGATATACATGCATGACATTAACGTTATGGACATTCTGTCACCGCTTTCTTCACATTGTGGTGTAGTCCAAGTATGGTTTATTCCTTCTAGAAATTTGGTGAAGTAAATCATCTTTTACTGTCGTCGTGTCAAATGGAGTGACGAGTTTGGGATAAATACATATCCACAGCAATATATTGTTTGTCAACACTTGTGAACTCAGAGAATATTAATTACATGTTAACAACAAAGAGAATGGCTGCTCCCATAAAGGTGATCTTTCAGCACACGAGCAGGAAATATTTAAGGTTATTGCTGCAGGTAAATTGCTTGTAGATTTTTTTTTGCCTGACTTTGTAAACACGCTTTTCTGTTATTTTCATTTTTTTAGTGCATTTTGTCACAATATTGTCTTGCGTTGTGACACCAATATGATTAAAACAATTATCCACAGGCATTTTTGCTTCTTGCATTTTCAGTAGGCTACATTTTTGCTGTTGTCATGTTTACTCCCTCATCCGGCCTCTAGGTCATCAGGCTGCTGATTATCCCGCACACCTGTCACCATCGTCAAGCGCACCAGCACCTCATGACACTCACCTGGACTCCATCACCTCCTTGATTATCTTCCCTACATCTGTCACTCCCCTTGGTTCTTTCCTCAGGTGTTATGGACTCTGTTTTCATGTCGGTGAGATGTTTGTGGGTCGTGTTGATAATTAAAACACTCCCTGTACCTGCTTCCCGACTCTCGGCACACTTGTTACAGCTGTAATAATTTCATTAGCCTAGGTTACTTCCCATAGTAGTCACAATAACATTATGACAAATTAAATATATTTTTATACCAAACTGCTGGAGTGCAGCTGTTTTCACTATTGCAGTTTCTTGCCAAATTGTATACCTATGGGGTGAGAATGAGAGATTGCACAGATCATTTATAAGAGAATGTATGAGATCGAGGTATTGCATGTTTCAATCTACATCTAAAATCTCTCTCAGGTGATGTGCAAGATGTTGTAGAGCTGCTGGGCTCCAATGACGTCAGTGTCAACTGTCTGAGGTATGGACGGGGCTAGGGAGTCTTGTGGAAAACTGACAAGGTTACCTGTGGCATTTGTGTCATTTGTCAATGTTAAAATTAGATTTGTCATTCATTTCCACAAGATATCCTTGTCCCAGATCCATATACTAGCCATAAATACCCCTGAGATGTTTAGAATATTATAAACCATAACTGTCATTTAAAAGTGAATTTCACTAAAATCCTCTACACATACATGCTAATGGTTAGTGCCACAAACAGAGTGATGTAATTGGGATGATGTAGCCATAGAGGCATGTATAACGTGGGTGTAGGCCTGCAGCGTGTGTTTTCCATTGTTATGTAGACCTATGGCGAAGACTCTTGAGGGCAGGATGCAGTACTCCAGGATGTTCCACAATAGCATCACGCTGCCACTAGATGTAACCCACAGACTACTTCAGACCACGTCTTTGTGTGTTGTGTTGTGTTGTGTCCAGTCTGTCAGAATCAGATGGGGCAGCAGAGATGACAGTATATACTTTGGTGCCACTGCCCACTTTAGATCTGTCTGAAGAGATCTATCTGTCTGGACGTGAACGCAGGACACAGAGAGAGGTACCACTCTCAGACATCTGCTATATAAGCCTGCTGGCTACAGTCATGTTTGAAGTTTTATTAGTTGTATGTACAGGGTACAGGGTACACATGGTATACATCGTCCAATGAAATGTTTACTTAAAGTCATGTTACGCTCAGGGCAGTGCACCAATGTACAAGAATAGTCTGATCTGTTTTGACTGTCTAACCAACTGCATACACCTGGTGGCTGTCATTCGTCAGTTAGATGAGAGAACCTAGTTATTTACAAGTGTTTTTCTGAGTCAGTTATGAAGTCATAGGAGAGTGTTTATTCAGTAGCATACCAAGTGACCAGTCAGTACTCAGCTTGAGGTTTCTGCCACAGTGTTTCTGTGAAGGTTAGTGCTTCTTTACGTAATAGGATTTCAGTTTGTTGAAACATTGGAAAGTGTTAATTTGTTTCTCTTGAACAGCTTTGTTTGACATCTTCTCTAGAACATGAGCTGTGACGGCTTCGCTCTCACACACTCTTAGGAAAAAAAGGTGCTCTCTAGAACCTGAACGTGTTCTTCGGCTGTCCCCATATGAGAGCCCTTTGGAGAACCCTTTTTGGTTACAGGTAAAACCCTTTTATTCCAGATAGAACCCTTTCCACTGGGGGTTCTACATGGAACCCAAAAGGGTTCTTCAAAGGGCTCTCCTATGGGGACAGCTGAATAAGCCCTTTGGAATCCTCTTTCTAAGAGTGCAGAGTAGCTTCCACTATTGGAGCTCAGCAGGATATACAGCAGGTTACAGAATACTACGAATACCATGGATTGTTACGCGCTAAATGGAATGGTGCGTGTGGTAAGGAGCAACCAGGCCTTATTCTCGCTGTCTCTGTCTATGTTTTTCTCCCTCCTTTTCAGATTGTGGGATAATTAGGTATTCGTTTTGTACTCTTCTTCCTCTCTTTCTCCCTCGCTCTTTATAACTCTTTCTCTCCCTCGTTCGCTCTCTCCCTCGTTCGCTCGCTCTCTCTAATTCTCTTCTCTCTTGCTCTCTCTTTATAATTCTCTCTCGCTCTCTCTCTCTTTATAATTCTCTCTCGCTCTCTCTCTCTCTTTATAATTCTCTCTCGCTCTCTCTCTCTTTATAATTCTCTCTCGCTCTCTCTCTCTTTATAATTCTCTCTCTCTCTCTCTCTTTATAATTCTCTCTCTCTCTCTCTCTTTATAATTCTCTCTCGCGCTCTCTCTCTTTATAATTCTCTCTCGCGCTCTCTCTCTTTATAGTTCTCTCTCTCCCACTCGCTCTTTATAGTTCTCTCTCTCCCACTCGCTCTTTATAGTTCTCTCTCTCCCCCTCGCTCTTTATAGTTCTCCCCCTCCCTCTCGCTCTTTATAGTTCTCCCTCTCTCCCTCGCTCTTTATAGTTCTCCCTCTCTCCCTCGCTCTTTATAGTTCTCCCTCTCTCCCTCGCTCTTTATAGTTCTCCCTCTCTCCCTCGCTCTTTATAGTTCTCCCTCTCTCCCTCGCTCTTTATAGTTCTCTCTCTCTCCCTCGCTCTTTATAGTTCTCTCGTTCTCTCTCGCTCCGTCCATTTTTCTAACATTCTCTAACACTTTCTACCCTCCTCCCCCAGCTGGTGCTTTTGATCAGGGAATGCCCTTTGCTGGTGGACGTGGGAGCATTAGAGAAGTGTTACCATGTCATGGACTGGCGATGTGAGCAGTGTGTGAAGTAGCAGGATATGAACGAGGTGCTGGCCATGAAGATGCACTACATTAGCTATGTGCTGCACTACATTTTTTAAATTGAACCGTTATTTAACCAGGTAGGCTAGTTGAGAACAAGTTCTCATTTGCAACTGCGACCTGGCCAAGATAAAGCGTAGCAATTCGACACATACATCAACACAGATTTACACATGGAATAAACAAAACATAGTCAATAATACAGTAGAACAAAAGAAAACAAAGTCTATATACAGTGAGTGCAAATGAGGTAAGTTAAGGAAATAAATAGGCAGTGGTGGCGAAGTAATTACAATATAGCAATTAAACACTGGAACGGTAGATCGGCGAAGATGAATGTGCAGGTAGAGATGGGGTGCAAAGGAGCAAAATAAATACCAGTATGGGGATGAGGTAGGTAGATAGATGGGCTGTTTACAGATGGGCTATGTACAGGTGCAGTGATCTATAAGCTGCTCTGACAGCTGGTGCTTAAAGCTAGTGAGGGAGATGTGAGTCTCCAGCTTCAGAGATTTTTGCATTTCGTTCCAGTCATTGGCAGCAGAGAACTGGAAGGAATGATGACCAAAGGAGGAATTGGCTTTGGGGGTGACCAGTGAGATATACCTGCTGGAGCTTGTGCTGCTATGGTGACCAGTGAGCTGAGATAAGGCAGGGCTTTACCTAGCAGAGACTTGTAGATAACCTGTAGCCAGTGGGTTTGGTGACGAGTATGAAGCGAGGGCCAACCAACGAGAGCGTACAGGTTGCAATGGTGGGTAGTATATGGGGCTTTGGTGACAAAACGGATGGCACTGTGATAGACTGCATCCAGTTTGTTGAGTGGAGTGTTGGAGGCTATTTTATAGATGACATCACCGAAGTCGAGGATCGGTAGGATGGTCAGTTTTACGAGGGTATGTTTGGCAACATGAGTGAAGGATGCTTTGTGGCGATATAGGAAGCCGATTCTAGATTTAATTTTGGATTGGAGATGCTTAATGTGAGTCTGGAAGGAGAGTTTACAATCTAACCAGACACCCAGGTATTTGTAGTTGTCCACCTATTCTAAGTCAGCGCCGTCCAATGTAGTGATGCTGGACGGGCGAGCAGGTGCGGGCAGTGATCGGTTGAATAGCATGCATTTAGTTTTACTTGCGTTTAAGAGCAGTTGGAGGCCACGGAAGTAGAGTTGTATGGTATTGAAGCTCGTCTGGATGTTAGTTAACACAGTGTCCAAGGATGGTCCAGAAGTATATAGAATGGTGTCATCTGCGTAGAGGTGGATCAGAGAATCACCAGCAGCAAGAGCAACATCATTGATGTATACAGAAAAGAGAGTCGGCCCGAGAATTTAACCCTGTGGCACACCCATAGAGACTGTCAGAGGTCCGGACAACAGGCCCTCCGATTTGACACACTGAACTGTATCAGAGAGGTAGTGATGACAAGCTAGATGTGCTTATCAAGAGGTGTGTTGCACTCCATGCATCATCTTGTTTCTCTTGATAGTAGGTGATGTGATTGATTGCATTGCTAGCATTCTAACCTGTACCCATCCAATTTAATTATTTCTTTTAACATTTCCAGACTAACCATTGGGTACTAATTGTTGTGTTTTCTAGTGCTTTATATTGCATGCATACTTTATGTAAACTGTAGCGACAGTTCCCGAGACAATTTCCAGGTTTCATTGTCTTTAAAATACATTATTTTGTAAATCTCTTCTCTCAGCCTGTTGAAGGGGAGGGATGGAGATGGTTTTCCTCAGTACCAGGAGAAGTTCATTAGAGACTGCATCAGGAAGTTTCCCTACTGTGAAGCCGCACTGCTACAGCAGCAGGTCATGAGCATCGCACCAGTGGAGATTGTGAGTGAACTTCCACTCATTCATCCATTCAAACCTTCCTTTGATTTAGGTCTCATCCCCCAAAATTGTTTTAAACTGCATTGTTGGTTAAGGGCTTGTAAGTAAGCATTTCACTAAGTTCTGCACCTGTTGTATTCGGTGCATGTGACAAACAACACTTGATTTGGTGTAAGGCTCCTCCTATGGACTCATGTAATTTGTCCCTGCGGAAATTAATCAATTGAAGATTGATTGGATTATATAAAACATTTTAAATGTGTAATTTGCATATTAAGGAGTCCATGTTCATTCTCAATTAATTTAGATTATATTGACAATTGATGTTATTACAAATGCCTTTCCGTATGGCAATGTTCACTGTTTAACATTCCACGTTCCACTGCTTCTCGTCTCCAGGGTAATGACCGGACAGCGTTCTCAGTGTTAACCCAGGCTCTCACGGGTAAGATGACCTTCATAGATGCTGATTTCTGCACTACGTGTGGAGAGAGAGGGGCAGAGAAGAGATCTTCCCTCTGCAACATGGTAGGAAAACCACCTCCGACCTCTGATACAGAAGCACGTGGTTTCTCTCATTTGTTTCCCTCTCTATTACTTTGGTTACACTTAATGATTTCATCCATGAATACGCCATGCTTACATGCTAATAAATGTTTTATTTTACTACTACAGGTGACTTACTGTGGCCTGATTTGTCAGCGACTCCACTGGCCCACCCATAAGATCTGTAGAGGACTGCAGGAGAAGGATACCCTGAGACTGAGGGAGCACTGTGGTAAACTATGCACTCCTATCTGTTGAAAACACATACAATAGGTTTGCTATAGTTATACTACACTGTGCTATGTTGCTCCATACTGGACATGCTTTTTAGCCCAGGAATAGGCTTATTCTGATTGTGGGATACTGGCCTCAATAGCCTACTTTACCACTGTAGCTTGTTACATACTTGTAGCTTTCTGATGCCTTCTAAGTTCAACTTTAGACTGTTTCCCCATTCTCCTCTCTATCCTGGGTCCAGACGAGGAGAGTGACATGGTAAAGGAGACAGCCAGCTTCCTGGCAGAGCTGTGTTTTTAAGGCAGAGGAGCATGGCGTCGTTAGGGTGTCCCAGTCCCTCAGCGCCAGACCAGCTAAACTGCCCCTCCACATCCTCAGAGGGACCACCATCCTGCCACCAGGAATGAGAAGGACTGCTGGTGTTCTTTTCTACTGGGTAGTTAATTTATTAATGTTACTGATTGGCCAGAGTTCAGTGATATTAATAATGAAGTTATATTGAACTGAATTGATTCCATTCACTTGGTGTATGAGGTCTGAATCAATCCCTGATTTAAATCAAATCAAATTTTATTTGTCACATACACATGGTTAGCAGATGTTAATGCGAGTGTAGCGAAATGCTTGTGCTTCTAGTTCCGACAATGCAGTAATAACCAACAAGTAATCTAACTAACAATTTCAAAACTACTGTCTTATACACAGTGTAAGGGGATAAAGAATATGTACATAAGGATATATGAATGAGTGATGGTACAGAGCAGCATAGGCAAGATACAGTAGATGGTATCGAGTACAGAATATACATATGAGATGAGTATGTAAACAAAGTGGCATAGTTAAAGTGGCTAGTGATACATGTATTACATAAGGATGCAGTAGATGATATAGAGTACAGTATATACGTATGCATATGAGATGAATAATGTAGGGTATGTAACATTATATTAGGTAGCATTGTTTAAAGTGGCTAGTGATATATTTTACATCATTTCCCATCAATTCCCATTATTAAAGTGGCTGGAGTTGAGTCAGTGTGTTGGCAGCAGCCACTCAATGTTAGTGGTGGCTGTTTAACAGTCTGATGGCCTTGTGATAGAAGCTCTTTTTCAGTCTCTCGGTCCCTGCTTTGATGCACCTGTACTGACCTCGCCTTCTGGATGATAGCGGGGTGAACAGGCAGTGGCTCGGGTGGTTGTTGTCCTTGATGGTCTTTATGGCCTTCCTGTAACATCGGGTGGTGTAGGTGTCCTGGAGGGCAGGTAGTTTGCCCCCGGTGATGCGTTGTGCAGACCTCACTACCCTCTGGAGAGCCTTACGGTTGTGGGCGGAGCAGTTGCCGTACCAGGCGGTGATGCAGCCCGCCAGGATGCTCTCGATTGTGCATCTGTAGAAGTTTGTGTGCTTTTGGTGACAAGCCGAATTTCTTCAGCCTCCTGAGGTTGAAGAGGCGCTGCTGCGCCTTCTTCACAATGCTGTCTGTGTGAGTGGACCAATTCAGTTTGTCTGTGATGTGTATGCCGAGGAACTTAAAACTTGCTACCCTCTCCACTACTGTTCCATCGATGTGGATAGGGTGGTGTTACCTCTGCTGTTTCCTGAAGTCCACAATCATCTCCTTAGTTTTGTTGACGTTGAGTGTGAGGTTATTTTCCTGACACCACACTCCGAGGGCCCTCACCTCCTCCTTGTAGGCCGTCTCGTCGTTGTTGGTAATCAAGCCTACCACTGTTGTGTCGTCCGCAAACTTGATGATTGAGTTGGAGGCGTGCGTGGCCACGCAGTCGTGGGTGAACAGGGAGTACAGGAGAGGGCTCAGAACGCACCCTTGTGGGGCCCCAGTGTTGAGGATCAACGGGGTGGAGATGTTGTTGCCTACCCCCTAAAGGGGAATGATGAAAATCAGCATTATTAGTGATTGGCCAGGATGTCCAGATTGAGAGGGGAGAGTGAGGATGAATGCTTTATTCACCAAGCAGCTGTACTCAGGGTGTATTCAGGGTGTGTATATGATGTACAATAGCATATTGTGTCTTAAAATAACAAAAACAATTTCCTCCCTTCCCTTACATTAGTAATGTGAAAAATGCTTTCATGTAGAAATGGGACCACCTTACTGAACAATACGTGTCATTGTTATGACAGTGGATAAAACACACAATATGTGTTACTCTAAACTTGTGATTTCCTTCTATAACTTGAGACCCATGGATCATCTTACCAGTGATGTATCTATATCAGTCCATGTCTCAGATGATCCACGGATGGCCCAATGACGATCTGACTTCAATGCTGGACCAACCTTTACACCCAAATGGCATTTGTTTTGGTTTCCAGTTTTACATTTTCATTCACATCAATAAAGAGTGCCTTAATAGTTGTCCTCCACTGTCCATTTAGTTTTTATCAGGACATTCCCATATTTTTGTTTTGCCACTAGATGGCAGCTTTCCCCTTTATTGCCATCCATTGCAATGATTCTAATGACTGGTTATTCAGCTACTGCACTCTGTCGGCAGGGTTCAAATGGTACTGGAGCATGATGTTTTGGCTGAATCTATAGTTCTATACAATATGCTGTCAAACTTTCTTTGCAGAGAGTGAGCATTCTCTGTATGAAACAAAATTCATTCCAATGCTCACAGTGCAGACAGTAACCTTTAATTCATAGTCATGTGTCAGCCAGTCAAGACACAAGGTCTTCATAAACAAATACATCTCCCAATATTTCAATAACTCCATTGTTGACCTGTTTTTGTTGGTGGCCTCCTCTTGGTTGCTATGCCAGAGTGGGTCTTCAACACCATCTATATAATAACTATAGTTTCCCAAGGGCAGGAAAGGAGCACTCATGGACCATCTTCTCACACAAACATCAGATACTTCAGGTAGTTAAGTCCTACGGCCATGATGTTGAATTCTATAGACCCCTGTCTCCGCTTCCTGTCAGTATTGTTCTCAAGCTTCCACTGCCCAGGGTCCCACGGGAGAACAGACAGTGGCCCCTGCCTCTTATGGCTGCTGCTGGTCCTAGTGTATGTGTGTGGTTGCTGCTCATAGTGTGTATGTGTGCGGTTGCTGCTCTTAGTGTGTGTGGCTGCTGCTCATAGTGTTTGTGTGTGTGTGGCTGCTGCTCATAGTGTGTGGCTGCTGCTCATAGTGTGTGTGGCTGCTGATCATAGTGTATGTGTGTGGTTGCTGCTCATAGGGGCCAGCTAACTAACGAGCATGGTGCTGTCATGTTGCCTGTCTGTGAATAGAGCCATAACTGACTGTCCCCCATCCTCCACACCCCTCTGTTAACTCATCCTCCACATCCCCTCTGTTAACTCATTCTCCACAACCCCTCTGTTAACTCATCCTCCACATCCCCTCTGTTAACCCATCCGCCACAACCCCTCTTAACTCATCCTCTACAACCCCTCTGTTAACTCATCCTCCACATCCCCTCTGTTAACCCATCCTCCACAACCCCTCTGTTAACTCATCCTCCACAACCCCTCTGTTAATTAACTCATCCTCCACAACCCCTCTGTTAACTCATCCTCCACATCCCCTCTGTTAACTCATCCTCCACATCCCCTCTATTAACTCATCCTCCACATCCCCTCTATTAACTCATCCTCCACATCCCCTCTGTTAACTCATCCTCCACATCCCCTCTGTTAACTCATCCTCCACATCCCCTCTGTTAACTCATCCTCCACATCCCCTCTGTTAACTCATCCTCCACAACCCCTCTGTTAACTCATCCTCCACATCCCCTCTGTTAACTCATCCTCCACATCCCCTCTGTTAACTCATCCTCCACATCCCCTCTGTTAACTCATCCTCCACAACCCCTCTGTTAACTCATCCTCCACATCCCCTCTGTTAACCCATCCTCCACATCCCCTCTGTTAACCCATCCTCCACATCCCCCTGTTTCGCCCCCCCATCACACCCCCATCCCCCTGTTTCCCCCTCTATTATCCCTCTCTCTTCACCAAATGTCATGTCACTCACGGAAGCATAAAAGGATTGATCTCAAATTTCCGTTTTTTTGAGATGTATAAATGTGCGAATGCTGCCTGCGTCATGGTATCATATAACTTTGATAGTTCTCTTTTAAGCCCCCAGGTTCCCTCTTCTCAGTTTCCCCTCAGCCTCATCCATTCCCTCCCCTTCTTCCAGACAGTATGACTAACATTGCTTTTTGGAGGTAATAGGAGATTGTTTGGACAGCGGGGCTTTTAAAAAGAAAGAAGAAATAAGATATGAAAAAGAAAAGCTACTTATTTAACAATATGGCATGAGCCTGGACAGTTTTACAGTGGATTTATTTTCACGCTTATCAAAGGAGGGGACATAGCTGAGGAGACGTTGGGTGAATTCATTGTCAAGGCAGGCCTGGGAAAGGAGTGAAAACAGACACTGGTTCTTAGGGGCAAGGAGTCGACAGGATGAATGGGTGGATGGAGGGATGAAGGAGGAGATCTAAACGTTTGTCTTATTCTCTGATTTGGGTAATGCATCATACATCATGTTGGTGAGTTTACCTGAAGCACCTGAACTGCAGAGATGGAGAGATCACTGGATGAGAGAACACATGAGAACTACAGTAATCACTACCTCTGGTCCAGGGCGTTAGTGCTTTCCGCTAGGAACGCACTCTATCGCCCTGGACAAGAGCTATGTACTCACCTGGTCTGACTGCAGGGTCTCCAGCTGAGCTTCCTTGCTAAGACAAATCAATCCGTTCAGAAATTGAAAAAAAAATGTTAACTATAAACTTACAAATCATCATGAAATAGAGTATCAAAGGATATGCCTCTGGCATGTGGCACTCTTTGATTATCTACATATGATTTGCATACATTCACTCAATAATGAATACCTTATTTACACACGGTTACCTGATGGTCAACAAACCAGTATTATTGCTAGTTTATGATAAGCCTTTATATAGGTGTTGATCATGTTCTGTCCACTGGCCTATCCATAGAGGACAGCAACGTTCATCAAACTATGTTGACAGAAACATCTATTAATTATCTGTCTATGTGTTGACTCAACTGACTGGCAGCCTATGTACATAGTACTTGGAGGAGTATACAAGCTGTAAAAAAAACGCACTGCCCTTTGCTTTTGTGGGCGTAGCTGTGAGTGAAAACGCCTAGGTCATTCAGAAAAAGCACGCACTGCATGCGCACTAAGATGTTGTGGCAAAACAAGAGGCGGGTATATAAGCGACTGAACAATAGGTAAAGTAACATCATAACGACCTAATTCATCCTTTAGATCGCTGCACATATATTCTCTCACTCTCTACCTACCTGCCTGCCGAGTGGCTACGGGGAGGTGCAGACATGCTTCTTACCACGAGTGGGTACCAGCTTGCGCTATTTTGCCTTCTGATAAGAAGCTGTCAAGCTGTCAAGAACGGCGCCACGGAAACGTTAAACGCTCAGTTGATAAGTACGGTCCAGGATACACCGAGTAGTAATGTATCAATGAATCAAGCACGCAACGGAGGAAGACGTTTGACCAGCGATGCGAGGAAAGGTGAGTTGCATGTTTATGCACATTCTAAATGGATTAATTCAACAATTCACAGTGGACCAAACAGATTCATTGTATTCACTGATTTTGAAGTGTAATTTAGCAAAAGGTCAATATGTATATTGCTAAAGTATTGATTATATAGTATTGGAATTGATATAATTCTGTATATAGGCACATTTTCCACGGACAAAAATGGGAGATAAATAAACTAAAGTTGAATCATAGACTTGAATGGGAGACTTGAGTGTTTGAATGGGAGAAAAGTTAAAAGTTCAAGCATTTGTAATTGTGTTGGACTTGTTAACTCATGCTGCACATCAGATTACCCTGACCATGCCACAGTTATTGTTGAACTGTCAAAACCAATCTTTAATAAGAGCATTACATGGAATAATCCCAAATGCAACTCCAAAATAAATCAAACACACCTAAAATACTTTCAAGTATTTGCATGTCATTATCATTTGAGCATCGTTTGATTTATATTTTAGTTAGAATTTTTGGGATTACTCAATTTTCTGCCTAAAGGTTTGACAGCAAGATTAGGTTTTGACAATATGTATCTGACAGAAGGTAACAGTCTCTCTCGCTCTGTCACAGAGCAGGGCCAGGCACAGAACCAGGTGGGCTGCAGAGAGCTGCGCTCCACCAAGTATATCTCAGACGGCCAGTGCACCAGCCTGAACCCGGTCAAGGAGCTGGTTTGTGCCGGGGAGTGTCTCCCCTCCCACCTACTGCCCAACTGGATCGGCTCCGGCCCCGGCTACACCGGAAAGTTCTGGAGCCGGCGGGAGGCCCAGGAGTGGCGTTGCGTCATCGACCGGACCCGGACCCAGCGCATCAGACTGCAGTGTCAGAACGGAAGCTCCAGGACCTATAAGATCACTGTGGTTACCTCCTGCAAGTGTAAACGCTACTCCAGGCAGAACAATGACTCAGGGAATGGGAAGTCAGAGCTGGAGGTCAGGCAGGCCCAGGGCCAGGGCTCCACACTCCAGGGGCCCAAGAGGAGGAAGGGAAAGGAAGGGAAGAATGGACGTTCTGGGCAGGAGGACTGGGCTGAAGAACAGCCTAAAAATGACTGAACGGAGACTTCTGGTCAGGGGTGCTCTGTACACCTCTGAGGGGATGGAAGGTCTCTCTGTGCCCCCACTTAAGAAACAACTGCAGCACCAACAGACACTAGTTTTGTTTAGATGGAGCCAATGTGTTCACTATGTTTAAAGTAGCTATATGGAGAAGGCTATGCAATGATTCTTCAGACAGTGCAACTGGTTTGCCTAATATTGACCACTGTGGATGTGTTTGTAAATGTATGTGTTTTTGTATGTGATAGAATAAGACTAGTTTAAATAGTACAAGAACCACATTAGACAACATGAGATGAAGTGTTCCTATCAACAGCTGAGTATGTTGTCCAAATAGTAATGTTTATAATAACATAAAATGGCATGGTATGAATATAAATAGTGATTCTATACTCTTTGTGTTACTTTTCAAAGTATACTAGTAAAGAACAAGAAGGCCCTCACACTGTTAAGACTCCCAAATCATCACTTTCTTGACAACATCTTCTTCTGGTCATACAGACTGAGTGCTCACTTCCCAAAATATACACATTTCACCTCACATGACCAAATAAGCACATGATGCATGGTGGGGGCAAAAACCATTTGTGCATCTCTAATAATGTGATATCAATGAGACGGGCACATATAGTAGTTTCAGAAAAGAATATATAGGTACAAAATGACCAAGTAAGAGACCTGGAAGGCATGACAAATCAAAGTGACAAATTCATGTAAGAAATGTTCTGATATCAAACTCCTGGTTCAGACCTTTAGGAGACATGGTACAAAAACGGTGAATCCAATACAATTCTCTCCTCGGTTATAGATGATCAGTCCAGGGAGTCTTAAATGTTCTGATATCAAACTCCTGGTTCAGACCTTTAGGAGACATGGTACAAAAACGGTGAATCCAATACAATTCTCTCCTCGGTTATAGATGATCAGTATCTCACCACCTCCAGGGAGTCTTAACATGTTCAATACCAATGTATCTCAGAGAGCTGATGTCGTGACGAGCCTCCATGAAATGCACAGCCACAGGGTTTCTCTGATCAATACCAATGTATCTCAGAGAGCTGATGTCGTGACGAGCCTCCATGAAATGCGCAGCCACAGGGTTTCTCTGATCAATACCAATGTATCTCAGAGAGCTGATGTCGTGACGAGCCTCCATGAAATGCACAGCCACAGGGTTTCTCTGATCAATACCAATGTATCTCAGAGAGCTGATGTCGTGACGAGCCTCCATGAAATGCACAGCCACAGGGTTTCTCTGTACAAGTATCCCGGTATTACTCCTGTGTTCTGATGTCCTTGTTTTCAGAGTTAGTTTTTCCTACACAGCATAGGCCACAAATACACTTGATCAGGTATATCACATTCTTTTTGTGGAACACGTAATGATGCCTTTAATCCTAATGACCTTGCCCGTAATAGGGTGATTGAACATTGTGCATTTGTTCATAAAGTTACACTAGGTACATCAGCCACGTCTATAATTACTTTTCAAAGTATGTAACGGATTACTATGACAATGTAATATATTTTTGTACGGAGATAGCTAAACGTAATAGAAATAAGCTCATCTTTTTTATATATATATTTGCTACATTCCATGTAATCACTTTCTGGACAAGTTGTGTCTCAAATTATTTGCCTTTGGAAAATGAAATAAATATGGTCTACTATGATTAAATCACTGATTTAATATAAAAAATGACTTTTCTTTAATTATTTGTATAATAACAATTGATTTACTTGTCAATAAATTGTGCTTTAATCATTAGTAGTTAAATGCCTTGAGCATGAGGCCACAGGCGGAGGAGCTATAACTTCACAGCAAACAGGAAGTCAGTAACAACAGAAGCATTAGCCAGTGATGAAATGTTCTATTGAGTGTAATAGAAACTGTACTCTGTGCAGGAATCCTCTCTCCTTCAGGCTACTGGGCATGTTCCAGTCAGGAGCTACATGTTAACATACATGACTGTGTCAGATACCCCTTCATTGTAATACCATGAAAGCTATATATTTAGTACTTGCAGTGCAAGTACTACGGAGAAGTTACGTCTCCCTCAAAGAGCATTGGGAACCCTTGATATTCCTAGTTAGGGGATGGCAGCTAGTTTTGGCATTAGGACAGAGTGGTTCGAAAACTGACAGCACCAGAGTGGTGCGTACCATAAGGTGGAAGAAGCATAGGGAAATCATGTCTGTGAATCTCAGAGCAGAGCTTGTGTCATTGACACAATAATACAAGGCTTGTAAAACTTCCTCTCTGTAATTGCCCCTGACAACATATTCTCCTCCTGAGTAGCAGTGATGCTATAGGACTTGTAACTACTACCTTTAATTTGAATTGTAACTACCACAAACACGCTGTGAAAAATGCTCTTACAATAAATTCATATTTGCAAAGTCAATCGGATGCCGTTAAAGAATTATAGACATTGTCCGACACTCTGCAATCATATTACTTACTCATTATTTTCCTCTCTCTCTCTCTCTCTCCCCTCTCGTTCTCTCCCTCTCGCTCTCTCCCCCCTCCCCCTCTCTCTTTCTCTCCCTCTTGCTCCCCCCCCTCTCTCCCGTCTCTTTCTGTCCCTCTCGCTCTCTCCCCCCTCTCTCTTTCTCTCGCTCTCCCTCTACCTCTCTTTAATCTTGAAGCATGCAATTTGTAACTTATACCCTCTCATCACATCCTAGCCTGCCAGTGTTTCAATCTCCACACTGCTGGCCCCACCACATCCCCTTTCTCTCTCTCTCTCGCTGTTCAACCGTGGCTCTGTGTAGGACTGTGAACCATAATTACATGCTTATGGAAGCACTTCTGAGGCTCAGCCTTGTAATCTTGTAATACTTGACTTGTACAGAACTCCACATCCTGTCGCAGTCTGATGTCTCACACTGATAGAACTGCATCGAATCCTTTCCCAGGAAGTGTGAGGCACCTTTCTACTTTCTACCTCCAGAACCTATACCTGAGAAACCAGGGTCATGATCATTAGCGCCTGAAGAAACAAGAACTAAATCAGGGAGGGACTACTTGGACTTCATACTATTTCAATCAAAAACAGTCATTTTCATTTTCCATTAAAAAAATGTTTTGTTTCCTTTTCTATGGTGTGCCCAACTGAACTCAACCAGGTGGTTGATCTGATGACAGGGGGTAGATGGTGACCTTCTCACCCCAGCCGGGTGCTGGGCAGGTGGGTGTCGGAGCTGAACTGAGCGGTGTCCATGTGGTAACGATTCATTATAATGAGGCCCAATTAATTATGACATAATTATCTGCTATTACCAGGCTGGCTCCCAAACCAGAGTGTCATTTAGAGCCAATGCCACTACAAGGCTAATCCTTCCTATCACCAATAGTAGACATGAGGATACATGGGCTAGCAGCTTCCATGATCAGACACTGATCTGACACTGATGGGAAAAATGATCAGTCACAGCAAGCAGCAACACTGCATCAATCCATCTCCTCGCAACCAAACATCGTATCCCTTTTGCACAGCATAGAGCATATTGGTCGTAGTCAAAATAAAATGACTACTTCCAGAATGGCACCCCTGTTTAAAGTATTTAGTGCACAACATTTGGGCGGCGAGCTGGGCGATTCTGAAACCAATAGCCAGGGTGTCAGGGAATGGCTGCCTAATTCTCAGAGAGAGAGAGGAGTTTAATCTCTGGGATGCACGCCTGATTCTAATTCCTGCAGGATGTTACACAAGGATGTCTTCATCCAGACCGTACAGAATCTGCCCTGCTAGTGTAAAGGTTTTCTTTAGGTGAAGGAGAGGCGGACCAAAATGCTAGTGAGGGAGATAAGTGTTTCCAGTTTCAGAGATTTTTGTAGTTCGTTCCAGTCATTGGCAGCAGAGAACTGGAAGGAGAGGCGGCCAAAGGAAGAATTGGTTTTGGGGGTTACTAGAGATATGAGTATTTACAATTGCGACCTGGCCAAGATAAAGCAAAGCAGTTCGACAGATACAACGACACAGAGTTACACATGGAGTAAAACAAACATACAGTCAATAATACAGTATAAACAAGTCTATATACAATGTGAGCAAATGAGGTGAGAAGGGAGGTAAAGGCATGATGGCAAAGTTCTTAAATACAGTTGGGAAAAAGACACTAGACATGAATAAACTAACAAAAACAATAAACGTGGAAAACCAAAAACAGCCCTATCTGGATGCAAAACACAGAGACAGAATAAACTAACAAAAACAATCACCCACAAACACACAGTGAAACCCAGGCTACCTAAATATGGTTCCCAATCAGAGACAAATGACTAACACCTGCCTCTGATTGAGAACCATATCAGGCCAGACATAGAAATAGACAAACAAGACATCCAACATAGAATGCCCACTCAGATCACACCCTGACCAACCAAAACATAGAAACACACAAAGCAAACTATGGTCAGGGTGTGACAGTACCCCCAAAGTGCGGACTCCGGCCGCAAAACCTGATCCTATTGGGGAGGGTCTGGGTGGGCATCTGTCTGCGGTGGCGGCTCTGGTGCTGGACGTGGCCCCCACTTCACCGTAGTCTTAGTCCCCCACCTTGTCCGCTTCCGTGGCCTCCTAGCCACGGCGACCATACTTAATGACCCCACTGGACTGAGGGGCAGCAGCTCGGGACAGAGGGGCGGCAGCTCGGGACAGAGGGGCGGCAGCTCGGGACAGAGGGGCGGCAGCTCGGGACAGAGGGGCAGGGGCTCTGGCGCCTCTGGGCTGAGGGGCTCTGGCGCCTCTGGGCTGAGGGGCTCTGGCGCCTCTGGGCTGAGGGGCTCTGGCGCCTCTGGGCTGAGGGGCTCTGGCAGCAGCGCCGGACAGGCGGGAGACTCCGGCAGCAGCGCCGGACAGGCGGGAGACTCCGGCAGCACTGGAGAGGAGGAAGGCTCTAGCAGCGCCGGAGAGGCGGGAGACTCCGGCAGCGCTGGAGAGGAGAAAGGCCCCGGCAGCGCTGGACAGGCGGGACGCACTGTAGGCCTGATGCGTGGTGCTGGTACTGGGCCGAGGACACGCACAGGAAGCCTGGTGCGGGGAGCTGCCACTGGAGTGTGGAGGTGGCACTGGATGGACCAGACCGTGAAGACGTACTGGAGATCTTGAGAGCAGGGCTGGCACCAACCGCCCTGGCTGGATCTTCACCCTAGCCCGGCAGATGTGGGAAGCTGGGATGTAGCGCACCGGGCTAAGCACGCGTACTGGGGACACCGTGCGAACCACCGCATAACACGCTGCCTGACCAGCACCACGCCCGCCACGGTTAGCACTGCTAGAAGCACTGTCGTGCTGAGATGGCACAGGACGTGCAAGGCTAGGGAGATGCATAGGAGGCCTGGTGCGTGAGGCTGGCACAGTCTTCACCAGACCCCTAGCACGCACCTCAGGATGAGTATGGAGAGCTGACCCAGGTGTCATTAAATCCCTGACACGCTCCGTCGGGCGAATGTCGTGCCTCATGCACCAAACCAGCAACTCCCTCATATCTCTCTCCTCCAATTTCCCCATGAACTCCTTCACAGTCTCTGCTTCGCTCACCTCCAACACCAGCTCTGGTTCTGAGCTCCTCCTTGGCTCCTCACGATAAACGGGGGGAGTTGGCTCAGGTCTGACTCCTGACTCTGCCACACTCCCCCTGTGCCTCCCCCCAAGAATTTTTTGGGGCTGACTCTCGGGCTTCCGTCCGGGCCGCCGTGCTTGCTTCGCCAACCTCATTCTTCTATAACCTTCCGCGCATTGCTCCATCGAATCCCAGGCGGGCTCCGACACTCTCCCTGGGTCGACCGCCCACCTGTCTATTTCCTCCCAAGTAGTATAGTCCATATTCTTGCCGTCCAAACCGTCCTCCCATGTCCATTCCTCTTTTCGCTGCTGTTGCCCGTTACCACGCCGCTTGGTCCTGTTGTGGTGGGTGATTCTGTAACGGTTTTCTTTAGGTGAAGGAGAGGCGGACCAAAATGCAGCGTGGTGGTTATTCATGTTCTTTAATAAAGACACTAGACATGAATAAACTAACAATAAACGTGGAAAACCAAAAACAGCCCTATCTGGTGCAAAACACAGAGACAGGAACAATCACCCACAAACACACAGTGAAAGCCAGGCTACCTAAATATGGTTCCCAATCAGAGACAATGACTAACACCTGCCTCTGATTGAGAACCATATCAGGCCAGACATAGAAATAGACAAACAAGACATCCAACATAGAATGCCCACTCAGATCACACCCTGACCAACCAAAACATAGAAACATACAAAGCAAACTATGGTCAGGGTGTGACAGCTAGACAAAGACAGCCTGTGATTGGTAGACTACAGCCCAGTGGAGGCCCCTGGGTTTCCGTTTCTAAAAGATCAAATCTTAGAACTGAAATTTCAGTTTGTTTCTGTTTTAGAGTACATTGGTGGAATGCAATGGCAGTTGACCTCATATGTAAATTCAGGAGAAAATCCAGTGTCCAAATTGACTTGAAGCCAGAGCTTAGAAGTGCAGTGTGGATTTAGTTTACACCCTGTTTCACCCTGTTCTAATGACAGTTTTTAATTATTATTATTATTATTTTGTTGACATTATATGACCTCTATCCCCATGCCCTCGTCACCCTTTGTCTCTCAGGTTTCGTATGAATTATGAAATATACATTTTCTCCCTTCAGTCTGACATCATTGCCTCACTGGGACAACTACTACAATATAACCTTTTGAGAGTCTAGTAGAAGCCCAACACCTAATACTGGGATAATAAAAAATGCACCTAAACAGGTATTTTATTAATTAACATTTTACTGCAGTGGGCTAAATCAGGGTCAAACAGTGTTTCTTGGTAGTCTTTCTACTTGGAAACAAAAGTATTACACCTCACACACAAGGTTATGGGCTTACTAAAAAGAAGACATCTGTACCATGTCAGATATAGAGTTGAAATGTATTACGTTTTGAGTTTGTATACAGTACATCACATGTTATACACATCACAGAACACTGAAATATAAGAAAACCGTTTGACATAGAAACACCAGATTTTTGGCGTTTAAAAAAAAAGTTGATTAATTCTGAAATGATGAAACATGTTTAAAACATTCCCACACATGACGCCACTAGAGAGTCATTTGGTCATTTGACTACAGGTCGATGATACAATGTAGGCTACCTTCATAATAACCAGTCATTGTTATCATTTCTACTCACTTGTGATATGTTGTATAACAAGCGTGGAACATGTCTAGCAGTAGGAACGCTCTTGAAAATGCTAGCATGATATCTAAACATTAGCAAACTGTGGATGATGACAAATATGAGGAAAATGCAATGGAGTCGAATGTCGGAGGTGATGGGCAGTGAGCATCGTCAAGAGTTGATATAGGCTAGTGTCAGCCAGGGAATGAAGTGGATAGTGGGGTAAGTTGACCCTTGAGCCAAAAGGGGTGAGTCGAGCCACCTTTGTTTCTAGGAAACCATACACAAAATATATCATTTGACCAAATATTTAGTGAGGCTTCATAATTTCATGGAGTCTGTGAAGCAAGAAACCACATGGAAAAAGTGGCAAATTAGGTCATAAAGTCAAATGAATTTATTGTGTTACAGGTTTCATGATGCTTGTATTTAAACCAAAGTAGATACTTTAAATATTGTTCTATATGCCAATTGGGGTCTCTATAATCTTCAATATGAGGTCCTTAACCTAGCATGAAAGTACATCCCTGTAGCTGTGTGGGCTAATATTGTCATAATGTTTGCCTTGGAGTTAGTTGAGCCAATGGTTGAGACAATGCAAGTTGAGCAAATTGAAGTGTTTTCTTCCCAACTGTAATGCAAGGCATTATCATTGAAATATGAGGTAACTACAGGACCTGGCCTATGTTAAAAGTGTTTTAACCTGTGATTTGGTATTTTATTAGGCTCCCCTGTTGCAAAAGCAGCAGCTACTCTTCCTGGGCTCCACACAAAACATGATACATGACATAATACAGAACATTAATAGACAAGAACAGCTCAAGGACAGAACTACATCAATGTAAAAATGGCACATGTAGCCTACATGTCAATACATACACACACACTATCTAGGTCAGATAGGGGAGAGGCGTTGTGCCGTGAGGTGTTGCTTTATCTGTTTTTTAAAACCAGGTTGCTGTTTATTTGAGCAATATGAGATGGAAGATAATTCCATGCAATATAGCTCTATATAATACTGTACGCTTTCTTGAATTTGTTCTGCATTTGGGGACTGTGAAAATAATCCTGGTGACATGTCTGGTGGGGTAAGCGTGTGTGTCAGAGTTGTGTAAGTTGACTATGCAAACAATTTGGGATTTTCAACACATTAATGTTTCTTATAAAAAGAAGTGATGCACTCAGTCTCTCAACTTTTAGCCAAGAGAGACTGGCAGCATAGTATTTATATCAGTCGTCTGATTACAATGAAGAACAAGACATGCCGCTCTGTTCTGGTCCAGCTGCAGACTAACTAGGTCTTTCCTTGCAGCACTCGACCACACAACTGGACAATAATCAAGATAAGTCAAAGCTAGAGCCTGCAGGACTTACTTTTTGGAGTGCAGTGTCATAAAAGCAGAGCATCTGCTTAAAGTGATTAAAAGACAAAAAAGCGATTGTGATTGTGTTGAATGGCCGATTAATTAGATTACATTGCACTCCACGAGGAGACTGCGTGGCAGGCTGACCACTTGTTACGCGAGTGCAGCAAGGAGCCAAGGTAAGTTGCTAGCTAGCATTAAACTTATCTTATAAAAAACAATCAATCTTAACATAATCACTAGTTAACTACACATGGTTTGTAACGACTCTCCTCTTCTTCTGACGAGGAGTAAGAGATGTCGGACCAATGCGCAGCGTGGTAAGTGTTCATCTTGTTTATTTGCCTGAACACTAAAATACAAAATAACAATGTGAATAAACGAAACAAATGAAACAGTCCCGTGTGGAACAAACACTTACACGGAAAATAATCACCCACAACTCAAAAGTGAAACCAGGCTACCTAAGTATGGTTCTCAATCAGGGACAACGATTGACAGCTGCCTCTGATTGAGAACCATACCAGGCCAAACACAGAATTCCCAAATTATAGAAAAAGGAACATAGACTGCCCACCCCAACTTACGCCCTGACCATACTAAAACAAAGACAAAACAAAGGAACTAAGGTCAGAATGTGACATGGTTGATGATATTACCAGTTTAACTAGCTTGTCCTGCGTTGCATATAATCGATGCGGTGCCTGTTAATTTATCATCGAATCACAGCCTACTTCTCCAAACGGGTGATGATTTAACAAGCGCATTCGCGAAAAAAGCACTGTCATTGCACCAATGTGTACCTAACCATAAACATCAATGCCTTTCTTAAAATCAATACACAAGTATATATTTTTAAACCTGCATATTTAGGTAATATTGCCTGCTAACATGAAGGTATTTTAACTAGGGAAATTGTGTCACTTCTCAGCAGTTGGGCTGCCTGGCTCGTTGCGAACTGTGTGAAGACCATTTCTTACTAACAAAGACCGTCATTAATTTGCCTGAATTTGACATAATTATGACATAACATTGAAGGTTGTGCAATGTAACAGCAATATTTAGACTTAGGGTTGCCACCCGTTCAATAAAATACGGAACGGTTCCGTATTTCACTGAAAGAATAAACGTTTTGTTTCCGAAATGATAGTTTCTGGATTTGACCATATTAATGACCAAAGGCTTGTATTTCTGTGTGTTTATTATATTATAATTAAGTCTATGATTTGATATTTGATAGAGCAGTCTGACTAAGCGGTGGTAGGCAGCAGCAGGCTTGTAAGCATTCATTCAAACAGCACTTTCCTGCATTTGCCAGCAGCTCTTCGCAATGCATTAAGCACAGCGCTGTTATTGACTTCAAGCCTATCAACTCCCTAGATTAGGCTGGGAATACTATAGTGCCTATAAGAACATCCAATAGTCAAATGTATATGAAATACAAATGGTATAGAGAGAAATAGTCATATAATTCCTATAATAACTACAACCTAAAACTTCTTAACTGGGAATATTGAAAACTCATGTTAAAAGGAACCACCAGCTTTCATATGTTCTCATCTTCTGAGCAAGGAACTGAAACGTTAGCTTTCTTACATGGCACATATTGCACTTTTACTTTCTTCTCTAACACTTTGTTTTTGCATTATTTAAACCAAATTAAACATGTTTAATTATTTATTTGAGACTAAATTGATTTTATTTATGTAATATATTAAGTTAAAATAAAAGTGTTAATTCAGTAATGTTGTAATTGTCATTAAGACAAATATATATGTAAAAATCGGCAGATTAATCGCTATCGGCTTTTTTTGGTCCCCCAATAATCGTTACCGGTATCGGTGTTGAAAAATCATAATCGGTCGACCTCTAATTCTGATTAACTCCAGAGATACACAACATCCTGAAATATATGTAGACATAATTGTTAGAAAGAATACTACACATGCATTTCCCTTGACGGAGTGATGCTGAATGTACTCTCCCTTACATAGAGTATGTTCAAGCCTCAACCCAGTCTATAAAATGCAACACAGGGATATTTTCCTAAGACATTTTGTCATCATTATCCTCACAACTTCAAAACGTCTAGATCTTGACAGATCTATAAATGCTTTTATTTCATGTCTTTTTCCTTTTCTCTTCATTGGCACCTGTAGGATTTTCCCTCATTAGTGAGAAGTGTTGGTTTTGTCACCTCATCTGAAGAAACGGCCATTTTAGTTCCGTAATGACCTGGCACAGTAACTGGCAGCGACACTGAGAGAAATAAATGTCACAAGCAGGAAGAGTTATGTTCTTTTGGCCCCAGCGTAACTGATGAATGATAATTGAAAGTGTGTGTGTGAGTGTGTGCATGCATGTCTGTGTGTGTGTCTTTCTCTGTGTGTGTGTGTGTCTGTGTGTGTGTGTGTGTATGTGTGGGCACACGTGTGTGCCTGCGTGAGAGGGTACTTTGCACAGAGGCCCTTCACGGGTACTCATGTCCTTATCTTCAGTTCATTCCTCTTACCTGACAGAGAGCGTAAGATATCTGGCCCTTGAGAGTTTGGGGAGCGCTTCCAGACATCTACAGAGAGATATCAACAGTGAGAGTGGTCTGGGGAGTGCTAGACTGAGTATGCTCTTAACACCCTTTCAACTCAGAGCTGACAGGACGACAAAGAGACACCTGATCGGGTCACATGACGGACTGATTTAAGGCTAAAGAGTACAGTAATATTCTCCTGATCCCAGCAGATGGTTGGTAGGTTTCCAAAGAAATAGGATTGTCACGACTTCCACCGAGGTCGGTCCCTCTCCTTGTTTGGGTGGCGTTCGACGGTTGACGTCACCGGTCTTCTAGCCATCGCCGATCCACCTTTTATTTTCCATTTGTTTTGTCTTGTTTTCCCACACACCTGGTTTGCATTCCCTCATTACTCGTCTTGCATCTGTTTCCCCCCAAGTCTGTGTGTGGAATTGTTATATGTAAATGTATGTGTACTCCAGGCTGGTTTGCGCTGGGTTATTGTAACCCGTGTGTGTTTAGTTTTCTGAGTGCCGTGTTTTGTTCGCCTCAATAAAGGGCTCCGTTTGCTACCCATTTCTGCTCTCCTGCGCCTGACTTCCCTACAGCCAGTTACGCACACCATGACAAGGATGACTAGCACAATAGAATGGCATTCCCAGTCAGGTCAACATTGTCACATTTCTAGTGATAGTTCAGCCTCTCACCACGACATAGAAATACAATTTATTTATTTGATTTAACCTTTATTTAACTAGGCAAGTCAGTTAAGAACAAATTCTTATTTACAATGATGGCCTACACCGGCCAACCCCGAAAGACGCTGGCCAATTGTGCGCTGCCCTATGGGACTCCCAATCAGGGCCGGTTGTGATATAGCCTGGATTACAACTCAGAAAGCAGAAACCAGATGGGCAAATAAATAATGTTCCTATACTTGAACACTCTAAATATTTATAATCATTATTGTGGTGAAAATGCTGTTAAGAGATCATGACAATCAGACAGACAGGCAGGCAGACATGTTGTGTGCTGTTGTTTCTCCAGCCATGCTGTATTGTAGGTGTTTACTTTGATTCATGTGAGTCAATAGTCTACTGTCAGTTAGAGCTGATGGCAGACATCGTCACCTTGTAATATGGTTTAGATTAGCTGTGCTGTGTATTGTGTAGTATACATTTATGCTATTGAAATACCACTTGGAGGAGTGATTCAGCATTTTACTCTCAGCCTGTGGTCCTCTCTCTCGTTCTCATTCTCTCTCTCTCTCTTTTTTTCTCTCTCTCTCTCTGAGTCTTCCCAGGTGAGCTCGTCTGTGTTGTCCCAGGTGTGCCATGAAAAACAAGCCTGTCAGGTCATCAGCTGCAGAAGGCAAAGAGTGTGTGTGTGTCAGGTTGTGTGTGTCACCAAGCTTTGTTGCCGGGATGATGACGATGATAAGCCTCTCTTCCTCCTGGTGAGTGCTCATCAGTCATCGCCAGGAGAGATCACTGGGTTCTACTTGGGTGGGCCGGCTGGGGAGTCACATAACTGAGACTGAGCCAGTCCAAGAGGGGTAGTCTCACTGGACTCCTTCTCTCTTTCTCACTCACTCACTCACTCACTCACTCACTCACTCACTCACTCACTCACTCACTCACTCACTCACTCACTCACTCACTCACTCACTCACTCACTCACTCAATGAACTCTTTCTCCCTCTGAATCAAACTCTTGACCTGATCTTGATCTGTACTGAATAAGATCTGTGGAAAATCTATTAACCTCGTGATGATACATATTGATCGAAACTACTGTACACACACACAGGAAGTGAACATAAAAGAACGTGTTATCTCCACATGCGAAAGTAACTTTTTCACCCTCTGGAAAAGTTTGGTTAGAAGAACAACAAAGCGTTAGAGAGAGAAAACAGCTTCCTGGCTCTTAGTCAACACTGCTCCTTAAGAACTATTCCTAATCACTGGAAAAGTTGTATACTATAATCTGATTAAACAAGTTATTTTGTTAATAGTCAAGCTTGGATGAAACATGACAGATTAGCATAGCATGGCTCATAGTCAACAGGACAGGGGCTGTAACACGAAGAGTTATACAGGAGAATGACAGCTCATAGCCCCAGGTAAAGAGAGAGAGGGTAACGTTAGGGTAAACTCACTAGCTCACGTAGCACTGTAAAACTGCAACCTGATGATTCATGATGAGTTACATTGGCTTTTAGTATATAAAATGTATATTTGATATTAATTTACCTAATGTATATACATGCATCATATCCACATCCCTACCTTACATAAGCTATGATTCCTGAAAGTACAGTATGTAACATTTTTTATTCAATTATTATAATTCAATATTTTGCAGTGAGATCACATGTAGAATGACACTTACCTGTCCAAGCAGTGGTAGTGAACTTCTACACGGGCTTCTGCACATGTAATAGAGGTGGTTCGGTGTGCTGCTCTCACATGATGAGTAATCTTGTCCGAGATCTGAAGACTTGCAATAGCTCCCCAAGCTAACTCCTAGACTTTAGCTCAGCGGGCTAACAAAGTCTATTGGAAGCCAACCCAGGTTCAAACCCAGTCGCTAGCATAAAGTAGGAGGAAATAATGCCTGAGATGATGAGAAATAGCTACCCATAATGGTGATTGTATCAGAATACATTTGAATCATCTAGTGTGACAAGCCATTATATTCATCCGCTTTAAAAGGTTAAGTGCTCCTCTCTCTGTCTGTGTAATAAGCGTTGCTCACAGCTTTACTGTGAAACCCGTCGATGTCACTGTGCAGGACCACTTTAGGCATGAGCTCAGGCCCCATAATCACTGACGATTAAACTATCCCCGTACACAAGACTGTGCTATTGTGACAGACACCTGATCCTGAAAGACAGGAAATAGAAAGAGCAATGTTATTTGTTTCTTGTTGAGTATTGTGTGACTGGAGATATACAACAGCCACCTGATACTCCTGCTCCTCTGTGGATGACTTCATGCTGCTGGTTGCACTATGCTCTGAAATGACAGAGTAAAGCACTGGTAGCACTCAAGTACACTCTACTGTGGTGTACACTAATCTTAACCCAGTATAGCCAAAGGAAAATGGGCCTCACCTGTTGAGAGATGGGTTCCTCTCAAGGTGTCTTCCTTGTCACTGTGTTTCTGCTAGCTTTTTGGGATCTAGGCCAATGCCATTGAGGTGAACAGACACTAAAGCCCTCATAATTTGGGCAAATAGAAGGTAAAACGTTTGCCGAACATACAAATGGCAACCCAATATATCTGTGGGTGATTGACAAAGCTCCACAAACCGAGGCAGTGTATATAAATGAGCTTAGTGGGGAGTGTGAGTGGTTTAGTGGAGGGTAATGGAAAAATACATCTGTTGAATGGTGAATAATAATAATATTATGGGAAAAGAACATCGCTGTGGATAGAATATCTTCTCCTATAACAAATTATAACTGCAGCTTTAAAATCCTAAAAATCTGTTTCGAGTTACAGAGAAAGCGCTACTGCTTTGCCAAATAGTGTTGTGAGCCCCGCTGACAGAGTTGGCCTCTTATGGTAGTGAGCATCAGATCCCAATTAGGATCATGCAGAACACAGACATGGGTTCAAATAGTATTTGTTTTCTTTCAAATACTTTGAGCGTTTGATTGAGCCTGCCCTGGAGTGCCAGATGTGCAGGGTTTTGCACTTTTGGGGCTATTCCATTGGTTCCATTGTACCAGGCAAGCTCAGTTGGGCACGGCCAAAGTATTTGAAAGATAACAAAAAGTGATCCCAGGTCTGTGTAAAATACATACACAATGGATGGACTTCCAACGTCGAGTCATTTGTCAAACTATTGGATGTAAGATTCTGCTAACGACCAATGTGATATTAGGATGTCTGTTGGAGTGGGTGGAGATTTGTTACCATCACTACGAGGCCTTCTAGACTAGAGAGGACCTACAGCAGTGAAATAGCACATGTTTTGGATTATTTGTCAAGGATTTTTCCATTTATAGACTCGATGTATGGTTCTGAAGTTCTGCCCCACATGCATTCCCAGTCCAAACTCCAAAGGATTACATGCAAATAGATTGTTGTTGCAAATCGGCATATTATGATTATGTCCTCACATATGTCTGAGACTCTAGAACACACATGTATCCATTCTGCCTCCAAACCAGTGCTAACAGTTTGGCCGGCCCACCCACTGAACTCATGGATTTCCCAGTTTTGTCTGCAACTGCGGAATATACAGTGCATTCGGAAAGTATTCAGACCCGTTGGCTTATTCCACATTTGGTTACGTTACAGCCTTATTCTCAAAGGGATTACATATTTTTCCCCCTCATCAATCTACACACAATACCCCATAATGTCAAAGCGAAAACAGGTTTTTAGACATTTTTGCAAATGTATTACAAATAAAAAAACAGATACCTTATTTACATATGTATTCAGACCCTTTGCTATGAGACTCGACTTTGAGCTCAGGTGCATCCTGTTTCCATTGAGCATCCTTGAGATGTTTCTACAACTTGATTGGAGTCCACCTGTGTTAAATTCAATTGATTGGACATGATTTAGAAAGGCACACACCTGTTTATATAAGGTCCCACAGTTGACAGTGCATGTCAGAGCAAAAACCAAGCCATGAGGTTAAAGGAATTATCCATAGAGCTCCGAGACAGGATTGTGTCGAGGCACAGATCTGGGGAAGGTTAGCAAAATATTTCTGCAGCATTGAAGGTCCCCAAGAACAGTGGCTTCTATCATTCTTAAATGGAATATGTTTGAAACCGCTAAGACTCTTCCTAGAGCTGGCTGCCTGGCCAAACTGAGCAATTGGGGGAGAAGGGCCTTGGTCAGGGAGGTGACCAAGAACACGAAGGTCACTCTGACAGAGCTCTAGAGTTCATCTGTGGAGATGGGAGAACCTTCCAGAAGGACAACCATCTCTCCAGCACTCCACCAACCAGGCTTCATGGTAAAGTGGCCAGGCGGAAGCCACTCAGTGAAAGGCACATGACAGCCCACTTGGAGTTTGTCAAAAGGCAAGCAAAGGACTCTCAGACCATGAGAAACAAGATTATCTGGTCTGTTGAAACCAAGATTAAACTCTTTGGCCTGAATATCAGTGTCACATCTAGAGGAAACCTGGCTCCATCCCTACAGTGAAGAATTGTGGTGGCAGCATCATGCTGTGGGGATGTTTTAAAGCGGCAGGGACTGGGAGACTAGTCAGGATCAAGGGAAAAATGAACGGAGCAAAGTATAGATAGATCCTTGATGAAAACCTGCTCCAGAGCGCTCAGGACCTCAGACTGGGGCGAAGGTTCACTTTCCAACAGGACAATGACCCGAAGCACACAGCCAAGACAACGCAGGAGTGGTTTCGGGACAAGTCTCTGAATGTCCTTGAGTGGCCCAGCCAGAGCCCGGACTTGACCCCGATCGAACATCTCTGGAGATACCTGAAAATAGCTGTGCAGCGACGCTCCCCATCCATCCTGACAGAGCTTGAGAGAATCTGCAGAGAAGAATGGGAAAAACTCCCCAAATACAAGTGTTGCAAGCTTGTAGTGTCATACACAGGAAGACTCGATGTTGTAATCGCTGCCAAAGGTGCTTCAACAAAGTACTGAGCAAACGGTCTGAGTATTTATGTAAATGTGATTTCAGTTTTTTATTTGTAACAAATGTGCAAACATTTCTGAACCTGTTTTTGCTTTGTCATTATTGGGCATTGTGTGTAGATTCATGAGGATTATTAAAAAAAAATCAATTTTAGAATATGGCTGTAACGTAACAAAATGTGGAAAAAGTCAAAGGGTGTGAATACGTTCCGAATGCACTTTATCTTATTGAGATACTGTACAGGATTAAGAGATAGGATTATGATTGTCTTAGAGCTGCAGACTCTGTTTCTGTCCCTTGGGGATTTCAGCTATATCTCTGTGCTTTGTCCAGTTGCCAATAGCTCCATAAATATGAGACGCCTCTAGCAGAGGACCATCACTTCCCTTTGTACTGATACTAGTTGGACACATTTACTTAGATAACTATAAGAGAGAATGACTATGATCATAATTTTACCTGACACAAGTTCATTCAGCCATAGCTACATTAGACAGTACCACAGGGAGCTGTTGACATACAGTGGGTTGCTATGTAATTCATATAATTGTCAGAGAGTGTCTCTTAGCAACCTAACATTTGTTTAAGCTTCATTGCACGAGGTGCCTTACCACAGCAGGTAGTCCAGACCCATGCACCAGTGTTTGCATTGTCTTACTGTAGGGTAAGCTGTTGTGTAGTAGGCCTGGTGAAGCAGCACCAAGGGTTTCACTGTGAGGGGTATGCAATGCATCATGAATAGACTAAGACTGATTAAAAATAGTTTGCCCAGCTTTTGGAATTTTGGGGGGGAAACTATTATTTTGGAAAACTTTTGAAACTTACTCATTACATTGCCTTGCAAAAGTATTCATCCCCCTTGGCATTTTTCCTATTTTGTTGCATTACAACCTGTAATTTAAATAGATTTTTATTTGGATTTCATGTAATGGACATACACAAAATAGTCCAAATTGGTGAAGTGAAATGAAAAAAATTACTTGTTTAAAAAAAAATCAAAAAAATTAAAAACGGGGAAGTGGTGCGTGCATATGTTGTCACCCCCTTTGCTATGAAGCCCCTGAATAAGATCTGGTGCAACCAATTACCTTAAGAAGTCCCATGATTTAGTTAGATTGCACACACGTGGACTTAACTTACAGTGCCTTGCGAAAGTATTCGGCCCCCTTGAACTTTGCGACCTTTTGCCACATTTCAGGCTTCAAACATAAAGATATAAAACTGTATTTTTATTTGAAGAATCAACAGCAAGTGGGACACAATCATGAAGTGGAACGACATTTATTGGATATTTCAAACTTTTTTAACAAATCAAAAACTGAAAAATTGGGCGTGCAAAATTATTCAGCCCCTTTACTTTCAGTGCAGCAAACTCTCTCCGGAAGTTCAGTGAGGATCTCTGAATGATCCAATGTTGACCTAAATGACTAATGATGATAAATACAATCCACCTGTGTGTAATCAAGTCTCCGTATAAATGCACCTGCACTGTGATAGTCTCAGAGGTCCGTTAAAAGTGCAGAGCATCATGAAGAACAAGGAACACACCAGGCAGGTCCGAGATACTGTTGTGAAGAAGTTTAAAGCCGGATTTGGATACAAAAAGATTTCCCAAGCTTTAAACATCCCAAGGAGCACTGTGCAAGCGATAATATTGAAATGGAAGGAGTATCAGACCACTGCAAATCTACCAAGACCTGGCCGTCCCTCTAAACTTTCAGCTCATACAAGGAGAAGACTGATCAGAGATGCAGCCAAGAGGCCCATGATCACTCTGGATGAACTGCAGAGATCTACAGCTGAGGTGGGAGACTCTGTCCATAGGACAACAATCAGTCGTATATTGCACAAATCTGGCCTTTATGGAAGAGTGGCAAGAAGAAAGCCATTTCTTAAAGATATCCATAAAAAGTGTCGTTTAAAGTTTGCCACAAGCCACCTGGGAGACACACCAAACATGTGGAAGAAGGTGCTCTGGTCAGATGAAACCAAAATTGAACTTTTTGGCAACAATGCAAAATGTTATGTTTGGCGTAAAAGCAACACAGCTCATCACCCTGAACACACCATCCCCACTGTCAAACATGGTGGTGGCAGCATCATGGTTTGGGCCTGCTTTTCTTCAGCAGGGACAGGGAAGATGGTTAAAATTGATGGGAAGATGGATGGAGCCAAATACAGGACCATTCTGGAAGAAAACCTGATGGAGTCTGCAAAAGACCTGAGACTGGGACGGAGATTTGTCTTCCAACAAGACAATGATCCAAAACATAAAGCAAAATCTACAATGGAATGGTTCAAAAATAAACATATCCAGATGTTAGAATGGCCAAGTCAAAGTCCAGACCTGAATCCAATGGAGAATCTGTGGAAAGAACTGAAAACTGCTGTTCACAAATGCTCTCCATCCAACCTCACTGAGCTTGAGCTGTTTTGCAAGGAGGAATGGGAAAAAATTTCAGTCTCTCGATGTGCAAAACTGATAGAGACATACCCCAAGTGACTTGGTCGTTGTAATGTAATAATGGATCAATGTACATTTGTATAATGCACAATATTGTGTTTGATGTGATGTTTTATCTAAGTTTGGACCCCAGGAAGAGTAGCGGCTACCTTGGAAACAGCTAATGGTGATCCTAATAAAATACTACATCTGAATTATGAGAGGACAGTGTCACCTGGTGGTGTGTGGCAGTAATTCTAACCATATGTCAACTGCTTGGTGAGGACAGAGAGGGCTTTTACTGAGCTGCAATCTTTTCGCAGTGTGGAGTCACGTGTGGTGTTTATACTACCTGAACTTGTCCAAGAAGAAAGGCTTGTTTTTGGTTTGAACAAGACCGTAGTTTGTGGTTAGGGATGAGAGGTCAGGGTCAGGGCAGGGTCTCACAGGGCTAGCGTCTACAGTAAGACCACAGAGCTGTGAACAGACATACTCTAGGACAGAATAAACATCAAACCTGTCCTTCCACATCACAACACTGTGGTGGTTTGGTCTTTCCGCTTAGAAAAGAAACACAAATAGACCTTTAGCCACAAGGGAGAAGGACATTTAATGCCAATGCCAGTTCTGTCCTTTGCGTTCTCAAAATATACAAACCCAAAATGAATGAAGTGAAATGGGCCAAGAAATCACTCATTACCACTGCAATTTCCCCTCTATACCACACCCCTTTCAGTCAATGAAAATACCGCGTGTTTACTCTCTGTATTGTAAATGATTGATGTGAACGTATATTTAGAGTGCGAATGAAGGGGTGAAATGTTCTGCAGGAGAATATTGATGGCCTCATTCAGAATAAGGAAGACCAGGGATGTTCTCTTGAAACGTGTGGGAGTATTTTCCTGTCCTGCTAAGTCCTTTTGTTTGTCAGGGAAAATGTGTGGAGGAAAAAGTACATTATTTTCTTTAGGAATGTAGTGAAGTAAAAGTAAAAGTTGTCAAAAATATAAATAGTACAGTAAAGTACAGATACCCCCAAAAATGACTTAAGTAGTACTTCGAAGTCTTTTTTACTTCAGTACTTTACACCACTTGTCACCTTATAAATCTAACTAGAGCCATGGCAATTCACTGTACTTATTTGTGTGTCTTTTTGGGGGAGCCTAAAAAACACATCAGATTTGCAGCCATTTCCACTTCCAGCAGGTACAGGTTGTTTGAGTTATGTAATTGAGACATCCCAGGATATAAACCTCCAACATGGTGACAAGTTTAGTTTACTGCACTGTGAGATGGGTCCTTGGCTGGCCAGAGAAACTATACTAGAGTGGCTGATGTTATAAACCTACACAGCTCTAGAATGTGTTCTAATTATATTTATAAGCTGACAGGTCACAAGAGAGCAGAATAGACCCGGAATGATCCATGTGGTGATTCTGCTACAGCCTTTGACAACACAAACACATCCATCCACTCTAAGTGTAAAAAAATTAAAACCAAATGTTTCCTCGTTTCGTTGCTGTCGGTGACAAAAATAGTTTTCTTTGAGATGGAAAACATGGTGCCAGAGACTCCATCATCGTCAAAAGCCTGTCAGCACCATATCTGTAAAAATGGATTTTCAGTGTGTAAATTGGTCTTCAACTATACTGTAGTATGCTTGTTCCATGTCCCAAGAAACAAAGAGATCTTCTGTTGAATCTGACAATTCATCTTAATGGTTGTAGAGTCGTCTCAAATAAAACTGTGAAGGACCTCGGCGTTACTCTGGACCCTGATCTCTCTTTTGACGAACATATCAAGACTGTTTCAAGGACAGCTTTTTTCCATCTACGTAACATAGCAGAAATCTGAAACTTTCTGTCCAAAAATGATGCAGAAAAATGTATCCATGCTTTTGTCACTTCTAGGTTAGACTACTGCAGTGCACTACTTTCTGGCTACCCAGATAAAGCACTAAATAAACTTTAGTTAGTGCTAAACACAGCCTCTAGAATCTTGACTAGAACCAAAAAATTGATCATATTAATCCAGTGCTAGCCTCCCTACACTGGCTTCCAAGGGCTGATTTCAAGATTTTACTGCTAACCTACAAAGCATTAGATGGGCTTGCTTCTACCTATCTTTCCGATTTGGTCCTGCCGCACATACCTACACGTACGCTACGGTCACTAGATGCAGGCCTCCTTACTGTCCCTAGAATTTTTAAGCAAACAGCTGGAGGCAGGGCTTCCTCCTATAGAGCTCCATTTTTCTGGAATGGTCTGCCTATCCATGTGAGAAGCGCAGACTTGGTATCAACCTTTAAGTCTTTTTTGAAGACTCATCTGTTCAGTAGGTCCTATGATTGAGTGTAGTCTGGCCCAGGAGTGTGAAGGTGAACAGAAAGGCACTGGAGCAACGAACCGCCCTTGCTGTCTCTGCCTGGCCGGTTCCCCTCTTTCCACTGGGATTCTCTGCCTCTAACCCTATTACAGGGGCTGAGTCACTGGCTTACTGGTACTCTTTCATGCCGTCCCTAGGAGGGTAAGTTGGTGGTTGAAGATATCCCTCTAGTGGTGTGGGGGCTGTGCTTTGGCAAAGTGGGTGGGGTTATATCCTGCCTGTTTGGCCCTGTCCGGGGGTATCGTTGGACGGGGCCACAGTGTCTCCCGACCCCTCTTGTCTCAGCCCCCAGTATTTATGCTGCAGTAGTTTATGTGTCGGGGGGCTAGGTTCAGTCTGTTATATCTGGAGTATTACTCCTGTCTTATCTGGTGTCCTGTGTGAATATAAGTATGCTCTTTCTAATTCTCTCTCTCTGTCTCTTTGTCTCTCTCAGGCGCTGAGCCCTAGGACCATGCCTCAGGACTACCTTGCCTGCTGACTCCTTTCTGTCCCCAGTCCACCTGGTCGTGCTGCAGCTCCAATTAAAACTGTTCTGCCTGTGGCTATGGAACCCTGACCTGTTCACCAGACGTGCTACCTGTCCCAGACCTTTTCAACTCTCTAGAGACAGCAGGAGAAGTAGAGATACTCTGAATGCTCGGCTATGAAAAGCCAACTGACATTTACTCCTGAGGTGCTGACCTGTTGCACCCTCGACAACCACTGTGATTATTATTATTTGACCCTACTGGTCATCTATGAACATTTGAACATCGTGGCCATGTTCTGTAATAATCTCCACCCGGCACAGCCAGAAGAGGACTGGCCACCCCTCATAGCCCAGTTCCACTCTATATTTCTTCCTAGGCTCTGGCCTTTCTAGGGAGTTTTTCCTAGCCACTGTGCTTCTACACCTGTATTTCTTGCTGTTTGGGGTTTTAGGCTGGGTTTCTGTACAGCACTTTGTGACATCAGCTGATGTAAGAAGGGCTATATAAATACATTTGATTGATAGCATGGCATTGTGCTGAATGACTCTCTAGTCATCAAACATGGAATATCCCAGGGTTTGAAATACCATGTACTTTACAGATGTAGGATCTTAATTCGATCACACTGTTGCAGGAGAACCTTCTAGTGTATTTGAGGTTTTACAAAGGCTTCTGAAGCTTGCTATTTCCATGTAGAAATGTCAGACTTGATTTTCTTTCATGAAAAATGTATCAACCCCTACAAAAAAATGTATGTTCATTATAATCAAAATAATAATTCACATTTCCTGTTGCTGCAGGATTACTTTCCTGCGGAAGCGAACTGGCTCAAATTAACCTGTTAGATCCTACATCTGTAGGCCTATGTCTTAAATCCAAATACTCCTATATGACTTCCACCACAAACCAATGGTCCATAAACAGATCAACACAGAGAGAAGAGTAGAGTGCAAGGTTTAGAGCAGCTTTCTCTGCATGGTTATAGGCTAAACTGTGAGTCAAATCAAATTTTATTGGTCACATACATATGGTTAGCAGATGTTATTGCGAGTGTAGCGAAATGCTTCTGTCATATCCTCTCATACCTCTCATATCTCTTATCATCTCTCTATCTCTCTCGCTCTCTTTCTCTCTGTCCCTCCTTCTCTCCCTCTTCCTCCTCCTATCCTCAGCATGCTCAGACGTTGCTGCCTTTCAGTTTGTGGTAAGGTGGTGGTGGTGAGTCATGTTGGAAAAGCTCTCGTCACGTGCCAGTAGCCCCCTAGATGGAAGATGGAGGCTCCATGCCCTTCCAGGGCCTCTTTTCTTTCCTAACATCTGAAATAGAATGTTTCGGAGCCAACTCCACCACCCTCAGCCCTCCTCTCTCTACCCTCCACCACTCTTCACCCTGCACCCTGAACCAGCCCCCCTTCAGCCCCTCTCCAGCATCGCACAGCAATATTTGCCCTCCTAAAAGCAGGAAATGAAATCATCTTTGTGGTTTAGATGGCATGCAGCTAGCTTCACCCAAACAGTATGCTGGCAAAATCACTTGTGTAACGTAGACATTAACTAATGTGGGGGCTCTGGATTTACTGTGTGGCTCACATGAACAGACGTCTGCGGTCGACCCGGTGGTACCGACATTCTGGGGCCCATCCCGGACCCATCAGGACTGGGTTGATGATGGGTTCCTGAACAGACAATCATGAGGTAGGAGACATAAGCCACCGTAGCCAATTGCAAACCTGTGTTAGCGTTGGCTGTATTGGTGTGCTGAGCCTGAGCCAGGCTATAATAGATATGTTGGTCACTTGTCTGAAGCCTCGTGGAATACCAGTGATCTCTGCGTGTGACTGTGTGTGTGTGTTTCCGCGTGTGTGCGTGCGTGTGTGTGATATCCTTAGGCCGGTCGTCCACAGGGCATCATCTGGCCATAAATAAAACAGCTTTCTTGGTGGAAGAGAACTGCCTGCTTACTGAACTTTCCACCCAGAGAGAGGGAGCAGCTGTATCTTTCATCCTTCAGCTTCATGGCTGCCCTACATGACACATTGGTCTTGTCTTCAATTAGAGAGCTCTGATTGCATGTGGATGATTCAGCCGTGGTCAACCTCTAGTTCCATATGCCTCAGGATCCTGGCTTTAGAAAGAGGCAGTGTTTGGCACTATACCGGCTGGATTCAGGGTTTGAACTGTGAGTGACAGCATGATTTATATTCTTCCACTCTGTCTTATATGGAGGCAAGCATATGAAGGCCAGAGACTATGGGACTAGTGAAAGTGGTCTTTCCTCCTATCACAGCCTGCCAAATAATCTCCTTCCTTCAGTCAGATTTAATCAGATTGTTGTTTAGACTCTCACCATGAGAGTTATAATGTTATAATGGCCAGCGATGCAGTCTCTCTCTCTCTCCTCTTTCTCAGACGGGGCTGTCTGTCTCTTCTTTATCATTGCTGTATGACTGGGCAGGATAGATAGTCGTTGAAGAGGTGTTGACCTTTATGGTACAAGGGTCACTGGTTCAAGTCCCTCTCAGACTGTGCTGGTTCTGCCACCTCAATCATTACAGTCATAATGAAAATAGGACTCCCAGGATATTGACATGAACACAGTGAACACATCCACATATTGTGTTGTCCTCCAGACAGAACTGAGAGAACAGAGCCAGGCTACCACACCTGATGGTTTATACACGTCTGTTTATCACAGTGTTTATGACAGGCAGTGTGATCACAGAAACACAACAGATGTACTATTTACCCTTCATCACCATCATCATCACAATAAATAGGATTATCTCCTACAATTCTGTCAGATTAACATCCTTGACAGGGTCTGGTGTGTGTGTGTGTGTGTGTGTGTGTGTGTGTGTGTGTGTGTGTGTGTGTGTGTGTGTGTGTGTGTGTGTGTGTGTGTGTGTGTGTGTGTGTGTGTGTGTGTGTGTGTGTGTGAGAGAGAGAGAGAGAGAGAGAGAGAGAGAGAAAAAGTGTGTCTGTTTTAAGAGAGTGTGCATGTTTGCATATGTGTGTGTGTGTGTGTGTCCATGTCTGTATTACCCATATACACTTGTAACAGGGAAGTAGAGAGAGTGTAGCTATCTAACATTTAAGGTTTTCCCTTAATTAGGCCTACAGTGTTTGGGATTAATCAGCTCTGTAAAGAGGCCAGTCTGGCTCCATGTAAACATGGCTCAGCGCTGTGTCATGGCCCATTAGCTAAGAAAATGTGGCATTCAGGCCCATTTGATTGTGGCTTTTTTAAAGGAGCGGTACATGCTGTATTTACGACCCACACCACAATGCAAGCATGGCAGACAGGGCTCTGTGTGTGTTTGTATGTGTGCACGCTCCCTCTGTTTACAGTTCATCCTCCAACAGGATCAGAGTTCTGGGGGAAAATCAGAAACTGTGTCCCTGATTAGAGAACAACCAGGACTGAACATGTGCATGTGTGTGTGCGTGTGTGTGAACATGTGTTCCAGAATGGGGGTCTGTGATTTACAGGCAGAATTAAACGCTTAGCCTCGACTGGTGTGTTGTTTAAAACAGGCTGATTGAAGCACCTCATGTAAAAACTGAAGTGATTCTACAGTAGGTTTTGTGTCCAAAACTCTGTGATGGTTTGAGGGTGAACCAAGCAATGCTTTTGTTCTTGACCTCTTGTACTAATCAGCTGCTCCTCAGGACCTTGTTAGGGGAATCAGGTGTGTTAGAGCAGGGCTGGAGCAAAAGCCTGCATGACACGGTTGACCCGGTTGGTCACCCCTGATTTAAGGATCAGCCTATAGGACCATGGATGGGGTTCAGAGTCAGACCTTATACTCTCCAGCTGATGTTACTGTACAAATGAGGGATCTTCACTTGAGCCAGTTTGCTACAGCAGGAATATAATCCTGCAGCAACAGGAAATGTGAATTATAATGTGGATTATAATGAATGGACATTTTTGTAGAGGTTGATCAAGTTTGAAATTTCGAAGTGGAAATTACAATGTTCAGAAGCCTTTTTAAACCTCAAATACTCACAAAACATGTCCTGCATTGTAGCAAAGTTATTCTGCAACAGGGTGATCCAATTAAGATCCCACACCTGTATTATCTGGACCTCATTGTGTAATATCACTCCAGACCAGTAGAGGGAAGTGTGTCCAAACAGTAGCCTGCACCCCTTGAGCGGAATACACTGTAGGGTTGAAATTGAATAGACATGTGACCCGTTCAGTTTCTATGGGCATGACACACCAATGTTTAGTAAATTGGGATCCAGTCTCAAAGTACATGGTCTGGTATGTACAGTATAGGCACGGATTAGTCACCAGCCCCCATTATAACGCAGTGGCAGCGAGACATATTGGAACATATTAATCATTGGACTTGATCACAAATGCAGTGAATGCGTGCAACACATTTAGGAGAAATACATTTGTTAAATTCTGTGGCAGGAGGAAAACAGCTGGATGAATGAATCATACATTTAAAGATCATTAGTCATACATTTAGATCTATGCTGGAATTTGCTCAGTACAAAGCCATTGGCAGAATGAAATAGCAGTTAGGATGTTGGCCAGAGAGCCTGAAGATCTTTAGAAGGGAAGGAGAGGAAACCATTAAACCATGACATGTCAGCTTCACTTTTCTGAAATACAGCTAATATTAGAACAACATGTGGAGAGAGAAAGAGAGAGAGAGAGAGGATTTCTCTGTAATTCATGATTGTGACTGCTGAAAAGTGCCAGTGGATTTTGTGTTTGTTAGAAACAATTTGACTTTTAAGAAGGGTTGACAGTGTGATGTACACAGCATGGAATCCTTTATTCCTGATATTGGTCTGCGTCACCGACTGGGGTCAGATGGTCTCACATAGATACACACTCTGCACAGTGTCAAATGTCTGCTGGATTACTGATAATACACCGTAAATTCTCCCCAGTAAAATATGGTGTTTAATTTGATGCCTCTATAAATATGTATATAACATAACTACACTACTTTGTTTGGAGTGGGGGCCACAAAAAATATGAAATCATCATGAGGGGCTGCAGTGGCTCTCGGATCTGGGTACCCACATCCATACCCACATGCAGTCAGAGCTGGCCCTAGACCTTTGGGGGCCCTAAGCGAAATGTTGTTATTTTCGACATTTAGAAAGTTTGCATAGAAAATAGACAATTGTCTGCTAGGGAACGTTTCCATTTAACTACACTGAACAAAAATATAAACGCAACATGCAACTATTTCAAAGATTTGACTGATTTTACAGTTAAAGAAATCAGTCAAGTTAAATCAATTCATTAAGCCTTCATTTATGGTGTAGTGAAGTTGTATTATTTAATGTGACGACTGTTGTTCATTAAAGTTCATTAAGATGAAAGTTTCTAATTGCGTGATTAACTGAATCAAGCAATTATTAACTCATTAACCTGGGGCACCATGGGAAAACACGTTTTTATTGAGTTTCTATTTCCAAAATGAACTCAAAGAATATCAGAATATCGATTTACAACAGTCGCTAATTAACCAGTTGCCTCTACCAATCTCGTTCTGAACGTCGTATAGCCCGTGAATCTGCACGGACCCGGGTCTCACCAATGAGTTCGTACCACACCAATCTTAGTTGAATATTTATTTACTAAAAAGCTAAAATGATGATAAAAGATACACATAGACAAAACACATTATAGGCTATTGATTAGAACTTAGTATAACGGGCCAACACACTATGGCACGTGTTACCCACAATGAGGATTTCAAAAGAGAGAGAAAAAAGAAAGTACACAGAGAAATATACATTTGGGTGAATTTGTCAGCTATGCTATTCTAACCCTAGCCTTGTCCCAAACTGCCGGTCTTATGGGTCAGAATATAATGATGTAATTACGTGGGGATGATCTCCGAGGATTCTCTGCGTAGGCCTTCAGGCTGCTCGATGACGCACTACTCCGGCGCACCTCTCTGGTCGTCCTCTCAATGTCAGTGTCCTTTTGGCTTAGGAGTCTGTTCCCTCACCCTTTGCTCTGGAAGGGGTCTTCTGAGGACAGACAGCTCTGTAGCTCAGAGCTCACAGCATAGGAATGAAACCCTTTAGATACCACGATTCGATGGGAGATGGAGGCTAGGTGGTTCGACTTGAATTCACCCACTTAGACACAGCTACTCATCCGTAGCTTGGATAGAAAAGGATTTCTTTGTCTTCAAACTTGCGTGTTCTGGGTTCGTTGATTTAGACCTTTCTGCAGCTTGGGTCACGTAGTCTCCTCTGTAAATTCTATACTCACAGGTTTTATACCCTTGGGTCAGAAGTGAGCGTAACCACCTTTAGGGCAATTCTCTGGGTGTACCAAGTTAATGAAGCAAGGTCTAGATTTGATTCCAATCCAATTTTAGACAACTAACTTAACATTTCATCTTCCCCAAAACATTCTCTTTGATTTGGATATTTTCCATACAACGTACAATGTATAAACATCAAACGTATACTAGGAAAACTCTTCACATTACAATGTTTTCGTAATTACGTCATCTATTAACCTTTAATAACAAAACAAAAATGACATACATTTTCATATTCCATCTATTGTCATGACCACCATTGTGGCTGACGGAAACCATTGTTCCAAAGTCCCTTTATTTCATGTTTAATGTTCTGAGGCTGGTTCTCCATAGTAACAGGACAAAGGAATTTGTCTGTGGCCTGAGATTTACCAGGGGCGTGAGGGGTCATAAAACCCCCCATATCTTCAGACCCCTAGATCTCTCCTCCTTTGTTGGGGTTGAGAGATAATCGGTAGGGTTGTGGTCTCCTGTAACCTGACCTGGTCAGGACAGTGACGACAATGGATTTCACATGACTGGAAATGCAGATAGATTTTTGTCTGTTGGTCACAGATATCTTAAAAAAGGTAGGGAGTGGATCAGAAAACTAGTCAATAGCTGTGCAAAGTTGCTGGATATTGATGGGAACTGGTACACGCTGTCGTACACGTCGATCCAGAACATCCAAACATGCTCAATGGATGACATGACTGGTGAGTATGCAGGCCATTTTCAGTTTCTAGGAATTGGGTACAGATTCTTGTTATATGGGGCCATGTGTTATCATGCTAAAACATGAGGTGATGGCGGCGGATGAATGGCACGACATTGGACCTCAGGATCTCACCACGGTATTTCTGTGCTTTCAGATTGCCAACATGCAATTGTGTTCATTGTACCTTATGCCCACCGACACCATGGGGCATTCTGTTCACAACGTTGATATCAGCAAACCGCTCGCCCACACGACGCCATACACGCTGTCTGCTATCTGCCCTGTACAGTTGAAACCGGGTTTCATCCGGGAAGAGCACATTTCTCCAGTGTGCCAGTGGCCATTGAAGGTGAGCATTTTCCCACTGAAGTCGGTTTCGACGCTGAACTGCAGTCAGGTCAAGACCCTGGTGAGGACAACGAGCACGCAGATAAGCTTCCCTGAGACAGTTTCTGACAGTTTGTGCATGAATTCTTCGGTTATGCAATCCCACAGTTTCATCAGCTGTCCGGGTGGCTGGTCTCAGACCATCCCGCAGGTGAAGAAGCCAGATGTGGAAGTCTTTGGCTGGTGTGGTTCACGTGGTTGTAAGGCCGGTTGGAGGCGGCTTATGGTAAATTAATTATCTAGCAAAAGCTCTGGTGGACATTCCTGCAGTTTGCATTTTGCATTTTGTTGTGTGACAAAACTGCACATTTCAGAGTGGCCTTTTGTTGCTTCGAGCACAAGGTGCACCTGTGTTATGGACATGCTGTTTAATCATCTTTTTGATTTGCCACACCTGTCAGGTGGATGGATTATCTTGGAAAAGGAGAAATGCTCACTAACAGATGTAAACAAATTTGAGAGAAATACGTTTTTCGTGCATGTGGAAAAATTCTCATGGATCTTTTATTTCAGCTCATGAAACATGGGACCAACACTACAGTACATGTTGCATTTCTATTTTTGTTCAGTGTATCTTGTGTCGATAAAAACAGCTGGACGTAATGACGTCACACCTAAAGGAAAACACAATTTTGCAAATACCTACATTGTCGAATAAAAATGTAGTGGTTGAAGTGTTTCCATGACCCATTTAGGCTAATTGCGCATTAATAAACTGGCGACAGCCTGTATGCCCTCCTACTTGTCTATTTCTTGTTTCAGGTAGCCAATGTATCATCAAGGTTTGTGCAATGGTGACACTTGAACTCCTGTAGATCTGAAATAATTGATGGTGAAACTTGCAAGTCTACCAGAAAAGCAAGGCAAAATAATTCAGGCATTCTTGAAAGTCAGGACAATCCTTGTCTTGCAAAGAAACATAATTGTTATAGTTGAATTCTTTTATTTTGGATGCAGTAGGCATTTAGAATGAAATGTTAAGTGGAGCTATATTGTTACCATTTTGAGAAAAACATTCCATCATCATTTGTCGCAATTAAGAAAGTTTGACAAAAGAAAGATCCACCTCTGTCGAACGAATAAAAATGTTGTCGCTCATTAGAAAATGTCTCCCATTACATTTTTTTTGCAACATTGTTTTTGTCTGAAAAACCTGGGTCAACGGAAACCTGCCAAGAGAAAAACTGCTGAACACATTTTTTCCAAATTTCGAAATTGCACCTTGTTCTAACTCCCAACAGTAAGTTGAGCTCTCGACTGAACCCCCTCTGCCCATCCCTGATCTAAACAAATGATGCTGATTTTATGAAGACACATTTTCTTCAAATCTAGGGAAGTGATTTGTGAAGCTATTGTAGTTCATTATTGTACTTATAGTATGGAATAGTAATCTACATTTCATACTAACTTTCAGACTTTCCCTTTCACTCAACAGACACATAGTGTACAGTATGACAGTTCAAACCCGATAATAAAACCTCTAACAACATGCTATACAGTAATACAACAGGTGTAAGAGTATGGGATATTATTTTGTGTATGACATCAAAACGCATCCAAATTATACTGTATATTGTTATATAGAAAGTGTCTGAATTGCTTTTGCATGCGTTGAAAGTATATTATCCCTTTGTTATGATTAATAGACTATTACCTTGACAACTATTAATCATTATGTTGTTGTAGAAAGAATCTGAAATGTCTTTACATGCTTTGATATAGTTTTATCTCTGTGAAGCAATAGCTGGCATCGGCAGAAGGAAGACGCAACGGCTGTTGAATCTATCTGATACGCTGGCTGACGGAGAGTTTTACAGTTAGTCTCACACACACACACACACACACACATACACACACACACACACACACACACACACACACACACACACGCCTACTCCGTTTCTTGTATCACAAAACAACAGAGTTACAGTAGTTTCTAATTTTGTGAGAGATCCAGGGAAACTATCTTTGAGGCTCAACACTAAAAGCACCACAATAAAGGAGTAGGACAGACCAAAGTTAGGCTTTCATTATAGTTCTTCATTTGGTAAGTTGTCCTTTGAAAACTAATTAAATTAATATGTAGCAATTTCAGACTTCTGAAAGAATTGAAATTGAAGTTCAGAGGAATCCCAGTATAAAATATAGAAAGCTAACAGCACACAAGAAAACGGTATACTCATTATGTATGTTTTATTTCAGTTTAACTTTATTTAATATGATACATTTTAAGACAGTAAAATCTGACAATGATACAATAAATCACAAGCACAATTTTTATTCATATTTATATTTTAATTATCATCACAACAAAACTAAACTATGAAGTTTAGTGAGGCGCTACTGTTTGTAATGCATCGTATGCTTAGCGGTATGCCACAGGCTGTCCTTCTCACAGTGTAAACCCAGACTGATTGACAAAGCCAGGTTACAGGGTGAACAACAGCTGCAGTTAAATGTCTAACATCATATTCACTATAGACGCTATATAAACACACACAGGAACACACACACATGCACAGACACACACATTGACACACACCTGCCACGGCCCACAGTGTGAAAAAAGTCAAAGGACTCACCTGTTGAAAATCCCTTTCCCCCAGGGAGCAGTCAAATTATCGCCCGAGTGTCAGTTACGGAGGTTTAGGGGTCTCCGTCGTTCTGCGAAAGGGGCTGCAAGTGCATCCCGGGCTGGGCTGGAGAGCAACATCTACCCCTGGGGAAACCTACCTCCATGCTACAGCCGGCCTCAATACCCCAGACCAAAACGAAACCATATGGGCATATAAGTGAGGTCCTAAACCCACGGATTACTTTACACAGCTACTAATTGGCCTAATTTGTAAAGTAAACACAGTATTTTTCTCCAGGACCCCTAGCTACAGGACCACCGGATGTGCTGGTGCAGCCTAAGACTCTTTGTATACGGCTACAGCTTAGAGAGATCTACTCCAACAGTGGATGACGGGACGGCTCTCACTCCCTCTCCTTCTGTTAAAACAATTTCCTTGAAAATGAATCTAATTTCCTCTCCCAATACCCGGCTTCATGTGTGTGTGGTTTCTCCTGCACCGAGGTCGCCTTTAAAATAGCCAGGACGCAGATATATATCAGTAAATGCTTTTAAAAGCAAACCAGCAAAGGAAATATTTCTAACTCAAATGCTAAAGTTTGTTTGAGTGAGATTGAGTGAATTATCGTGGGAATAGTCTGGAAAGAATTGAATCATAGACATAATCAGTCTCCAAAACAATGACTATTACCAAGTAACCACCATTTTGAGTTCATTTATTTCTCAAATCTAAAGTGCTGGTTTTGTTATAGTGTTCATTATGTAGAAATTGTTTTGATGAAATGGTGAGAAGGGAATAGAAATCTGCTTGAAATTATGAAAAGCATAACACTGAAACAAACTGTATAACATTTATTAGAACCACACAGTGCCTTCAGAAAGTATTCCCCTTGACATTTTCCACATTTTTTGGTATTACAGCCTGAATATAAAGTGAATTACATTGAGATTGTGTGTCACCGGCTTACACAAAATACCCCATAATGTCAGTGTAATTATGTTTTTAGATATTTTCACAAATTCGTTAAAAATGAAAAGCTGAAATGTCTTGAGTCTATAATTATTCATCCCCTTTGTTATGTCAAGCCTAAATAAGTTCAGGAGCAAAAATGTGCTTAACAAGTCACATAATAAGTTACATGGACTCACTCTGAGTGCAATAATAATGTTTAACATGATTTTTGAATGACTACATCGCCTCTGTACCGCACACATCTTTAAGGTCCCTTAGTTGAGCAGTGAATTTCAAACACAGATTCAACCACAAAGACCAAGGAGGTTTTCCAATGCCTTGCAAAGAATGGCACCTATTGGTAGATGGGTAAAAATAAAAGAAGCATATCCCTTTCAACATGGTGAAGTTATTAATTACACTTTGGATGGTGGATCAGTACACCCAGTCACTACAAAGATACAGGTGTCCTTTCTAACTCAGTTGCCAGAGAGGAAGGAAACCACTCAGGGATTTCACCATGGCTGTGATAGGACAAAACTGAGGACGGATAAACAGCATTGTAGTTCCCCATAATACTAACCTAAATGAAAGAGTGAAAAGAAGGAAGCCTGTACAGAATCAAGTATTCCAAAACATGCATCCTGTTTGCAATAAGACACTAAAGTAAAACTGCAAAAAATGTGGTGAAGAAATTAACTTTATGTCCTGAATAAAAAGCGTTATTTTTGGGGGCAAATCCATCACAACAGATTACTGACTACCACTTTTCATATTTTCAACCATGGTGGTGGCTGCAACATGTTATGGATAGGCTTGTCATCGGCAAGGACTAGGGAGTTTTGGGGCATGAAAATAAACGGAATAGAGCTATGTACAGGCAAAATCCTATAGAAAAACATAGTTCAGTCCGTTTTCCAACAGACACTGGGAGACAAATTCACCTTTCAGCAAGACAATAACCTAAAACACAAGCCCAAATATACACTGGAGTTGCTTACCAAAATGACATTGAATGTTTCTGAGTGGCCTAGTTACGGTTTTTACTTAATAAATCTATGGTAAGACTTGAAAATGGCTGTCCAGCAATGATCAACAAACAACTTGACAGAGCCTGAAGAATTTCTCAAAGAATAATGTGCAAATATTGTACAATCCAGGTGTGCAAAGCTCTTAGATGATTCACAGCTGTTATTGACTCAGGGGTGTGAATAGTTATGTAAATGAGATATTTCTGTATTTCATTTTCAATACTGTGCTAAAATTAAATAACGAAACGTTTTCACTTTGTTATTATGGTGTATTGTGTGTAGATGGGTGAGACAAAAAAAATCTATTTCAGAGTGGTGCAGCGGTTTAAGGCACTGCATCTCAGTGCAAGAATCATAACTACAGACTCTGGTTCAATTCCAGGCTGTATCATAACCGGCTGTAATTGGGAGTCCCATAGGGCAATTGGCCCAGTGTCATCTGGGTTAAGGTTGGGCCAGGGTAGGCCGTTATTGTAAATAAGAAGTAAAGGGTTATGAATACTTTCTGAAGGTGCTGTGTGTACAGTACCAGTCAAAAGTTTGGACACACCTTCTCATCCAAGGGTTTTTCTTTATTTGTACTATTTTCTACATTATAGAATTAAACATAAACTATGAAATAACACATATGGAATCATGTAGTAACCAAAAAAGTGTTAAACTAATCCAAATGTATTATATATTGGAAATTCTTCAAATTAGCCACCCTTTGCCTTGATGACAGCTTTGCACACTCTTGGCATTCTCTCAACCAAATTCACCTGGAATGCCTTTCCAACAGTCTTGAAGGAGTGTCCACAAATGCTGAGCACTTGTTGGCTGCTTTTCCTTCACTCTGCGGTCCAACTCATCCCAAACCATCTCAATTGGGTTGAGGTCAGGTGATTGTGGAGGCAAGGTCATCTGATGCAGCATTCCATCACTCTCTTTCTTGGTCAAATAGCCCATACACAGCCTGGAGGTGTGTTGCGTCATTGTCCTTTTGAGAAACAAATGATAGTCCCACTAAGCGAAAACCAGATGGGATGGCGTATCACTGCAGAATGCTGTGGTAGCCATGCTGGTTGTGTGCCTTGAATTCTAAATAAATCACAAACAGTGTCACCATCATAGCACCCCCACACCATCACACCTTCTCCTCCATGCTTCACGGTTGGAACCACATATGCAGAGATCATCCATTCACCTACTCTGCATCTCACAAAGACACAGTGGTTGGAATCAAAAGTCTCAAATTTGAACTCTGTGAAACATTTATTTGTGCAGCAAGTTCTGGGGCTGGTTACTCTAATGAACTTATTGTCTGCAGCAGAGGTAACTCTGGGTCTTCCTTTCCTGTGGCTGTCCTCATGAGAGCCAGTTTCATCAGAGCGCTTGATGGTTTTTGCGACTGCACTTGAAGAAACTTTCAAAGTTTTTGATATTTTCCGCATTGACTGACCTTCATGTCTTAAAGTAATGATGGACTGTCATTTCTCTTTGCTTATTTGAGCTGTTCATGCCATAATATGGACTTGGTCTTTTACCAAATAGGGCTATCTTCTGTATACCACCCTACCTTGTCACAACACAACTGATTGGCTCAAACATATTAAGAAGGAAAGAAACTCCACAAATGAACTTTTAACAAGCCACACCTGTTAATTGAAATGCATTGCTGATGACTACCACATGAAGCTGGTTGAGAGAATGCCAAGAGTGTGTAAAGCTGTCATGAAGGCAAAGGGTGGCTACTTTGAAGAATCTCAAATATAAAATATATTTTGATTTGCTTAACATTTTTGTTGGTTACTACATGATTCCATATGTGTTATTTCATAGTTTTGATGTCTTCGCTATTATTCTACATTATAGAAAATAGTAAAAATAAAGAAAACCCTGGAATGAGTCTCTGTGTCCAAACTTTTTACTGGTACTGTAATTGTAAATGAAAGCTAGTAAAAACAACTGCCAAGTGAATCACTTTGACAATTAATAACTCATTTCATTGCGCTAAATTCGTTTTTCTCACTCTATTGCGTTTATACAACCCCCCTATAATTTTTCATAATGAATTGACAAGTCATGTGAATGTGAGTCTTTTCTAATGGCTGAAAAAACTCAGATCAAAGAGATATTTTGACAGTTAAAACACACAGTGAAAAAGGGAAAAACTTAATGAAGACTTGAAACATGAAAATACATTTAAAGAATGACAAAGTGATGTTGAAAACTACTAGGGCTTAAATGCTTAGGAGTGTGTGTGTGTGTGTGTGTGTGTGTGTGTGTGTGTGTGTGTGTGTGTGTGTGTGTGTGTGTGTGTGTGTGTGTGCGGGTGAGGGGAGTAGAGTGGAGGGGTTAAGGGGTAATGTTAACACACATACAATATTTGAAGATTTGGATAAAAAGTTGATCAAATCAATCAGATGCTGAATGGAGTCCAATATTGGGCCACATACAGTAAACAATACAGTAAACATATTTTCAAATGACCTATACACCTAAATGCAACGCATCAGCAGCTATATGCAGTAAACACACAAACAGCAGATAATGTGGGGGTGTTGAACCCCCAAACCCTCATATCCAACCCCCTAAAGTCTGACGCAACACTGCACTTCTCAGAAATCGTGTCGAGGGGGTCGGGTGGGTCCAAAATAAATTGCCCACTTTTCTGGAGGCCAGGCCATTGGAATGGTTTAGATTTATTGTGCGTTGCGTTTTGGAGGAAGATCGTATGCATGTGGTCAGAAGCCTAGCAGTGAGTCAGTTCACCAGTGACCCGGCCTCCCTCTCACGTTACGTCCTATATATAACATCCCTGCTCCTGGCCTCCTCCCACCCTCCCTCCCTCTCATTCTCTCTCCCAACTTCCCTGGAACCACCTTCTCCCTGGAACCACTCTGGCCTCAGCCGTCTCTCCTCTCCTCCGTCTCTCTTCTCCGTCTACCGTCTCCCTGTGTCCTGACACCCGAGCTCCAGCTCAGCAGAGTCAGTGTTTACCCGCGCTGTGCCTGGCAACAGGCTGCATGCTCGGGATAACCGGAGGCCCTACCTTTCAACGCTGCGATCTCTGCCTTCCTTCAGCCTCCTCCGATCGCTTTCCCTGGGAACTAACGGGGAGCGCACGGAGGTGAGAGGTGAGAGAGCCGTGGAGGAGAGCCCTGATTTGAGGCTCTGGGTCCACCCACCTCCCTCAACTGGCTTCAGTCTGCTCTACTCTCTGTCCTGCAACATTTCTGTCTTGTGGCCTCAATTAGTCACTCTGGTAGTTCCTGTAAGTTTTTGTGGTTGTGTGTGTGGTGGACTTAGGGGGGTTCGTCTTTTGGGTGGATCTTGTGGAGCACTGTGATGGATCACTCCCTGTTTGGGTGCCTCCGTAGCCCCCACGCCCCGGCCCAGGGTCTGCACCCCCACCCTGCCTTTAGCCAGTCCACGCTGGCGCTGCACGGACGCTCTGACCACATATCCTACCCTGACCTGCCTGGCTCCTCACCCCCATGTGGGGGGTACCCTGGACCCGGGGAGGAGGGCGTGTACGGAGGGCAGCAACACCACCATCGTGGAGGACACCCGCATCAGCAGCACCCCCACCACCCACAGCACCAGACCCACCAGACTCCCTGGCATGTCCCCCAGATGCCCTCAACCAACACTAGGCATGGCCTCTGCCTACCTCCCCCAGACAGCCAAGTCTCAGAACGGTGTGGTGGGGGGACCCCAAATCTGTGTGGCTCCAACACCAACCCCAGTCTGGGAGGTAGTAGTGACCCCACAGGTGTATCCTGTGTCCCTGGGGACTTTGGACGACAGACGATGTCCCCGGACGAGACTGAACAGAGACGGAACAGTAAGGGGAAAGATGATTTGCACAGCTCAGGTAAGATGAGGACAATGAGGACATTATTCTCTTCTCTCCTCTATGCTTTTCTTAGCTTTGAGTTCAGTCTCAAAGTTTTGATTGTTTCCTTCAAAACTCACTGAGGAATTTTCATCACATAGCGAGGGAGTATAACGATTTGAAGTTTTTGGTTTGTCTATTCTCATATTGGGGATATCACCATCTGTGTGTAAGCAAACACAGTCCACAGATGTTGAAACAGGAGAGAATAGTTTGTGATACAGTAATAAAACACACAAATGAATCGCTTGCATTTGAACTAATTGGCTAATGTTTTCATGATCACTGAAAGCGCTGTAGTCTTCTGCGTCAATGCTCCTAAATTCGAGAACCTCATGAGAAGTTGTGCAATGACAACAGGGTTCAGTGCATACGTTTTAGTTTCAAAGTCAATTCAAAGTTTGAACCTTACTAACAAGTAGGTAGGCTTATTGTTTTAGCATTTGGGCCTTGTTTTTACACTGGTTGTCCAGATAACATTGAGGGCCGTGTGTCATTTGCATTTTTCTTCAGGTTTATTTGAAACTGACTTAGTTCTGATAATTGAAACCGATGTCCTATTTGATTACTGACTGCTTGATGCTCATGGTTCAATGTTGGATATAATTTTGTTTTCTTAATTGTCTACTTGCGAATGTAATTCATTAATTTCAATGACTAGCTATTGCACTACAGTTAGCTGTAATGGAACATTAAACTGTATTGGCATCTCTTAATGGGAAGATATGTATACCCACATTTCAGTATTATAACACCTTGTGTTGTAGGATCTTTAAGGATCTTATTTGATCTCGATTATGTCTTATCGCTACTGTTTTCCATGCTCTATTGACATTCATTCATATCTGGAATTACTGTCTAGAATTTTACGAGGTAGGATTAGGCTAACTTTATTGATATTTAAATGAAATGCAGGCAAGCGCTTTTTAGAAACAGCGCCTTGATGTGTGAAACACTAGGCGACAAGGCCCCACACTGAAAATATGATCTTGTACTTCATTTCACCTGAATTCAATGAATCAATTTATTCTCACACCATCATTTAGTTATCTTTTCAGTAAAACAACAGATAAATAATGAATTAATGTTTTTATAAATATATCTATTATGGAAAAGTTTTTTTTTTGAAGCAAAATGATAATCACAATTCAATTAAACCATTTGACTTGATAAAAAGGTTAAATTGTCTTTCTAAATACTAAGGTCAATAGTCATACTATTCTATTGACAATCTTATATGAAGAAATGAGCAAGTGTGATGCATTACAGATTCTGTTAGTTGAAGCATTAGATCCATTACCTTTCTGTCTACATTTGTTTTATCAGATATCAAGATACTTTGGTTTCCTCTCTCGGTGTTAAGCAATAGGGAATTGATTTACTTCTGTCATTTGCTGCAATATTGACATGGATTGAACCGGTAGAAAGTAACTGAGACAATCTTCCATTTTCATTAGAATCAAAGTGCCCTTTAACATTCCTCAATCTCAACCCCCTCAACCCCATTTTATAGGTTATAGCCTGGCACAGCCAATATTTTATTTGTCCCCTCTCTTCAGGCTCCCAGGGATAATCAACAGTGACATTTTCCTCCAGGGTATTAATGGCCTGCAGGTGTGATTTCTGTGAAGCCTCCTTTTAAACTGTTACAACGGGCACACCTGGGCTTTTTCATAGGCCTAAACCTACATAGTATTTATGGCTGTAGAACGTATGTACCTATAGCATTAGCCGCAACAGCTGTGTGAAAAAGCAGCCTCTTAATAATAATAATAATGTGGGTGGAGAATTAATCCATAACACTTCTGGAAATCACTGTTGGTCATCGACAGTATGGATGATAGAATGAAATGGAATGGAAGAAAATAGAATAGAACTGTATTAGTCCATTAGTGACGTAACAAAAAGCTCTATATTTAGGTCCAACTTCCACATTTGTTAAACAACTATTTTCAGATGAGCCCATTCAGTTGCACGTGGGAATGTGTACCTAAGTCAGTGATATTATAGATAATTTTACACACTGTCCTCCCAACGACTATGTTGCCTTTGAGAGCACTGAGGTTGTAAGGACAAACTGATCTGGACCCCGGGTGGAGTCTCAAAATGGCCGATGGCTAAATGTGTTGGACACGTCATGCAGGGCACCGCACTAGACCTAATATGGCTGTATATGGCTGTAGCCCTCATTATCAGCAGTCACCATAATAATGCAAGCTCCATCCATATCTGGGCTGGGGACCAGACAAGTCAGGCCCTTAATAAGTTACTAGCACAGTGTCTGGACTTCCTGGCGGCTACACGAGGGCTGATTCAGGTCATCAGTGCAGGGTCATGACAAGAGCACTGCTCTCTGTATCCAGAAGCCATTTCACTGACACCAGCTTCCAGTGGTGTGGAGCACCAACACATTTTATTGGGGCACTGATAGGATGGCCAAATTCCCTTTGCATTCATTCTGTTAGTTATACTGTGTTGTGCCTTTTTTCATCCTAAAAATGTATCAAATTGAAGGGGCCCCGTTTGAATGAGCAGGAAGGCTCTGCCAGGTCATACTGTCTGTATCTGTATCGTTCTCCCTGCAGGGAAACCCACCAGGTAGATGTTGTTGTGCCCAGTAGTTAACGTTCCACTTCCATTTGCCATCTCTCAGGTTAGTTTTACCCCAGGGTGCAATTGTAATTGACAGCCAGTAGAACTGTGAAGCCCTACCCAGGAGCTGCACCTCTAACACCAATCACGTTTCCTAACATTAACCTCCATTGCGCGTTATAAAAGGCAACATGGGCTTTATTTGAGGTCCTATTTCTGATGAGGTAACGGTCTTATGAGGTAACATGCTGTGGCAATAGTGAAATAAGTGGTAAAATAATGGCAAAATGCACCTTCTTGATACATAACAAAGGATGCTGAACAAAAGTTAAAAATGTAATGTAGATTCATGTTGTAGGAATATTAAAGGAGTGTTGCAAGACACTGTACGGTATAAAGCATTAAACAATTGTTTCAAATAAAATAAAATACCTAAACCATGTGAAAGATATTTTGTTTGAAGATTTTATTTCCAGAAATGTCTTCGTCCCATATTCTGTTTTTATAAATCGAGTGCCATGAATACATGGGACTGGATGTGGCAGAGAGAAATACTTTCCTGACACTATTTCATTTGTCAGCACATCCAACATGTCCAACAATTACAGTTGAACTGAGAGAATGTTAGCTGGTTTTATTTGGCGTGGACTAGAGAACAACATGTCAATTACAGCTCAACTCTTTTGATGAATTGTAGTGTTATTAAGAGATATTTGAATGAGGTTCACCCAATTTGAAGCCACATCTATATGAAAAAACCTTTGAAAAGGATTTGATTAAATGTACCCTTTTCAGAATCCAATTGAGCAATCTGGATTAAATACAGACAATTAGACCAAAATAAATTACAATCTGGAAAGTCTTTCTGAAGTCTACTTAACTTCAATCACATATACGATGAATCGCACCACACACTCTTACTAGTGGCATCTGCTGAAACGCTTCAGCCTGTATGTAGTGTGGGCCGGTGTACGATTTCCGATCATGCTCCATTTGATGTCTAGGCCCGTGGGTGGTGCTTAGCTGATCTATGTATCTATTGGTCTATTGTTCAGTCTGCCAGGTGATAGGTGGGAGGTTCACACCCTACATTACCTTCCCACATTACCACATCACATTATCACGCTACCACACCCCACATAGCAGAGGCAGCATGCACCTCATTTTTGGGGCACGAGGAGGATGGCCAAATTCAATAGCTTTACTTACATAAAAGAAAGAATACCTTCCATCTCATCATTTAGTTACAAGGGACATTAGCTCCACATTATCACATGCATTATTACATCAGACATTACCACATGCATTACATCTTCACATTACCCCACACCTGACTGACCTCAGCTTCACCTTCCCCTCCGGTCCACCAGAGATGAACTCTTGGAATCACTTTTGTCTTAGAACAATAGAACTACAGTATCGAGTTGGCTAGCCTCAAATATTAGCCCTCTTTTTGGATGAAACTTCTCTTTAGAACAGGTGATAAAGTACTGGAGAGAGGCAGAGACAATTCCACCAACTTTCCAGTTAAACAAATGATTGTTATAGGGCCTACAGTATGCTCTGTGTTGCCTAGGTTGAAAAGAAATGAGGCTATAGAAAATTGATTTGTGGAATTTCCACATACGGTAAGAATGTGTTGCAACTTGATAATATTTGAGTGATATCAGTCTGTTTCTTTCTATGCTCCAAGGAGTGAAGATGAGTGAGTTTGTATCAGAGAAAGAACACAGGGTAGTTGTCGGAGGGAGCTGGGCTCTGAGACTATAGAGAACTGCCTGCCTGCCACCTCTCATGCAGCTTCCCCCTCCTCCAGTAAGACACAATAAAGTGTGCATGAACAATATCCCCATAATAAAAGGTGATGGTCACCCCTAATTGTTTTGCTTTCATTTTGCATTTCAGCCCTGCAGTTTATCACACAATCCCTTCTTTTTTCACCACGTTTTCCTCTCCTTTCTTTTTTGGCGACTCAACAGTATCTGGAAAAAGTTCTGTTTTTCATTTCAGATTCCCAGGACGGGAGCTATAAGTCTGACGTGAACAGCAAGCCCAGGAAGGAGAGGACAGCGTTCACCAAGGAACAGATCCGGGAACTGGAGTCAGAGTTTGCGCACCACAACTACCTGACGAGACTGAGGCGATATGAGATAGCAGTCAACCTCGACCTCACAGAAAGACAAGTACGTTACCTGTTGTTGTGTGGAAGCAATCAAATCTATGAACATTTGCATATGAAACAAGTGAAAAGTGATAAAGAAAACAACAAGTATCTTGATAAAACAAAACAAGTTAATTAGTCATATTGGCTTATCATATTGGCTTATCATATTGGCTTATCATATTGGCTTATCATATTGGCTTATCACATTGGCTTATCATATTGGCTTATCATATTGGTTTATCATCTCATCATCTAATGACAAAACATTATGCAGTTCATTTCTCCCTTTGATGATCAAATAAATCAGAACATTTTGTGTGAACAAAATATCTGAAGGAATCACGGTTAGAGGACTGATTCTGTAATTACCCTAAGAACTCACAGACTCATGTATTCAAAGACTCACACAGAAATGTCAGATAACAGCAGCTGTTAGGGATTCTATTAAAAACTGCACAGGCCTCAGGATGAAAACCCTGTATGTTTTGACATTACCAAACGCTTGTCATGCTAATGTTCTGAATCTCATCGCTTCCAAACCAAAACCACTGAGGCTTTTTGATATATCTGTGCTGCATGTGTGTGTGTGTGTGTGTGTGTGTGTGTGTGTTGCCAGCACCGCTGGTCTGTCTGTGCGTGTGTGTGTGTGTGTGTGTGTGTGTGTGTGTTGCCAGCACCGCTGGTCTGTCTGTGTGTGTGCAGGGACTGTCTCATGGCATGTGTCAGACACCAGATGTTTCTGTATTCCCTTCAGACACTAATAGGAAGTACACTGACATTAAGGGGCGGATTCCCACACAGTATGCAGAAGGGAGAATCTCTATTGAAAGTGTTGTTTAGTCCAGTACGTAGGATTAAACTGGGGCCAGGATGAAAAGAAACAAACTGTTCATCTAAATATATATTTTTTTATGTCTTAATCTGCCTTGATCTAAAAAGTTGAAGAAGAAGTCTGTTGGTAGTGATGCGTTTAACCAAACTAACCTACACACTCACCACACCCATAAGTGCTTTTGGAAATCCTAGTCTGTTGTATAAGTCCAATCAGACTTTCAAGGCCAGGCCCAGGCAGCCAGGCAACAACCCACTGAGGACTTAGGCCTTCCAGCTAGGAGCCCTGTCCTTCACAATCACTCCCACTCATATTGGCTGCCTCTCCTCTCTTCCTCTCTCCTCTCCTGTCCTCTCTTCTCCACACATTCCCAATGCAAGGCCTATAAATCTGGATGTGCGTGGGGGTTGTGTGTCTGTGTCTGTGTGTGTGTGTGTACATGTGTGTGTGTGTGTGTGTGAGTGAGTGTGTGTGTACATGTGTGTGTGTGTGTGTGAGTGAGTGTGTGTGTACATGTGTGTGTGTGTACATGTGTGTGTACATGTGTGTGTGTACATGTGTGTGTGAGTGAGTGAGTGTGTGTGTACGTGTGTGTGTACATGTGTGTGTACATGTGTGTGTGTGTGAGAGTGAGTGTGTGTGTACGTGTGTGTGTGTGTGTGTACATGTGTGTGTGTGTGTGTGAGTGAGTGTGTGTGTACATGTGTGTGTGTGTGTGTGTGTGTGTGTGTGTGTGTGTGAGTGAGTGTGTACATGTGTGTGTACATGTGTGTGTGTACATGTGTGTACATGTGTGTGTGTGTGTGAGTGAGTGTGTGTGTACGTGTGTGTGTGTGTGTATGTGTACGTGTGTGGGGGTTGATCTTGGATGTTAAACCCACTCTAACATCCTCGTGGCTATTATCTTACAGTGCAGCTTCTACCTCCCTGATCTTGCTATTAACTACTATATAGCTTTACCAATAATGATTGTACATTCTGGCCTCAGCCCAAGGGCATATACAGTGGCAGGGGTTTATACAAGTTGTGGACACCAATCCTCATCTCGTCTCACCACTGAACCCTGCGAGTGTGTGTGTGTGTGTGTGTGTGTGTGTGTGTGTGTGTGTGTGTGTGTGTGTGTGTGTGTGTGTGCAACAACTTAGGTAGAACTTACTGATTGCCCAATTAGAGTTGCACCCAAGGCTGGCAGAAGATTTTGTACGGCTCGTGGATATGTGTGTCCGAGTGCATTTGTGTGTTTGTGTGTATGTAAAACAAAAACATACGAAGGACTTAGTTTTATGAGGCGGTCGATGCTAAACCTGTTTATTCGAAAATGAGCCACACATGCGTGTTTACTCTGTAAACTTAACTCCTGTCTTGGGCCTGTGAGTGGCAGGCCACAATGCCTAAAATAAATCCAGGAGAGCTTTTGACTCCTGTGAGAAAGCAGGTCGCTCAGGGGGGTGGATAAGAGAGGGGTGGGGATGAAGGGAGTATAGGAGGGGGTTGGAGTTTGTGGGGCATGGGGAGGGCCAACAGGAGGGGTAGGGCTGTGAAGGGTCGTCAGTGGGGGATGGGGAAGGGAGCTTCGCTCATTCCCGATCCGATCGGGCCGTTTTAGGCAGCAGCTTAATCATCACGAAGAAGAGACGCAAATACTGAAGGATCTGTGGAGTCAGGAACAGGATCCGAGGCAGGGCCCCCCGCCAGTGTGCGGACGTGACCCATGCATCAGCACATACCTGGCCATGTCGAAATAAGACGCCCCAACAGCCAACACTAACCACGACAGCCAACACGAACCACGACAGCCAACACTAACCACGACATCCAACACTAACCACGACAGCCAACACGAACCACGACAGCCAACACGAACCACGACAGCCAACACTAACCACGACAGCCAACACTAACCACGACAGCCAACACTAACCATGACAGCCAACACTAACCACGACAGCCAACACTAACCACGACAGCCAACACTAACCACGACATCCAACACTAACCACGGCAGCCAACACGAACCACGACAGCCAACACTAACCATGACAGCCAACACTAACCACGACAGCCAACACTAACCACGACAGCCAACACTAACCATGACAGCCAACACTAACCACGACAGCCAACACTAACCACGACAGCGAACACTAACCACGACAGCCAACACTAACCACGACAGCCAACACTAACCACGACAGCCAACACTAACCATGACAGCCAACACTAACCATGACAGCCAACACTAACCATGACAGCCAACACTAACCATGACAGCCAACACTAACCACGACAGCCAACACTAACCATGACAGCCAACACTAACCACGACAGCCAACACTAACCACGACAGCCAAAACTAACCATGACAGCCAACACTAACCACGACAGCCAACACTAACCACGACAGCCAACACTAACCACGACAGCCAACAATAACTGGCCCCACTGTCATCGAGTGCTACCTATACCCTACACCCAGGGTTCAGTGTCACCCTGTGCAACCTACATCGTACACAGTGGGGTCAAAACCCAAAGTACCCCGTCGTCTACAATGGGGGAACCAAGACTCAAGTGGCGTGCGACTGTAATGATCTTGTAGATAATGATTTAGCACTCGGCTGCCAGCTCTGGTAGACGAGGTGTCTCTCAGGGTTTACGTAAGATCATACCGTGTGAAGAGGGAGGTGGGGGAGCTAGAGAGTGTGTGCGAGGGGGGGGAATGGTGTGTCGGGAGGAGTGTGTGTGTGTGTTAAAAGAGAGGTGGGGGAGCTGGGTTGCACACTTGTGTTTGTGTGTGTGTGGGAGGGTGGGGGGGAATGGTGTGTCGGGAGGAGTGTGTGTGTGTGTGTGTGTGTGAAAAGAGAGGTGGGGGAGCTGGGTTGCACACTCCTGTATGTATGTATGTATGTATGTATGTATGTATGTATGTATGTATGTATGTATGTATGTATGTATGTATGTATGTATGTATGTATGTATGTATGTATGTATGTATGTATGTATGTATGTATGTATGTATGTATGTATGTATGTATGTATGTGTGTGTGTGTGGGGTGTGTGTGTGTGTGTGTGTGTGTGTGTGTGTGTGTGTGTGCGCGCGCATGCTCTGCTCAGACAGAGGTCTGTTTCACTGAGGCTGTAAATCTCTGTCACACACACTGATAGCGAAGGGTTCACACTAACAGATTCAGGACATTGGTTTCCTGACGAACAGGGGGACGCTAGGGTTTTACTGAGGGGGAACGGGAGGAAAGAGGTGGGGGACGCTAGGGTTTTACTGGGGGAACGGGAGGGAAGAGGTGGGGGGACGCTAGGGTTTTACTGAGGGGGAACGGGAGGGAAGAGGTGGGGGACGCTAGGGTTTTACTGAGGGAGAACGGGAGGGAAGAGGTGGGAGGACGCTAGGGTTTTACTGAGGGGGAACGGGAGGGAAGAGATGGGAGGACGCTAGGGTTTTACTGAGGGGGAACGGGAGGGAAGAGGTGGGGGACGCTAGGGTTTTACTGAGGGGGAACGGGAGGGAAGAGGTGGGGGACGCAAGGGTTTTACTGAGGGGGAACGGGAGGGAAGAGGTGGGAGGACGCTAGGGTTTTACTGAGGGGGAACGGGAGGGAAGAGGTGGGGGATGCTAGGGTTTTACTGAGGGGGAACGGGAGGGAAGAGGTGGGGGATGCCAGGGTTTTACTGAGGGGGAACGGGAGGGAAGAGGTGGGGGGACGCTAGGGTTTTACTGAGGGGGAACGGGAGGGAAGAGGTGGGGGGACGTAGGGTTTTATTGATGGGCCTACATACCAAGAACTCCAGAACGCCACGAACCAACAATGGCATCGAGTTACCTCAGAACCTCACACACAATATACACCCCATCTCCACTCGCTCACAACAATGCCTGAACACTTTGTGCACTTCAAATTTATTGAAATGTTCTTCATGTGGTTATTATTATACTAAATACATTTTCTTAAACCTTGGCTAATATTGCCCTTGTTACTGAGAAGGGCTACGATCCCCCAGCCCTCCTGAAAACAACCCAAGTGTCAAACTCCAGTCCTTGAGGGCCACAGCATCTGCAGGTTTTCATTCCTCATAGGAGTGTCTAAATCAGACACCAAAGGAACAAGACGAAATTAGCAGTCACTGTCGCCCTCCAGGTTCTGAGGTGGACCCCCGCCATATAACTTCCACGCTATTTCCCTGTAAACGAATTGTTCTCTTCTCCTCCAGGTCAAGGTGTGGTTCCAGAACAGAAGGATGAAGTGGAAGCGTGTTAAAGGAGGTCAACAGGGGGCAGCGGCGCGAGAGAAAGAACTGGTCAACGTGAAGAAGGGAACTCTGTTACCCTCAGAGTACTCTGGCATGGTGGGAGGACTACACCACTCCACTGGTTCCCCTGGTAATGAGGACAGTCACGACAGTGACCAGAGCTCAGAGCACGCTCACTTATGACCCTGACCTGCCACATATGCCACGCAGAGGTCAAAGGTTAAGTTTGCGGCCATTTGAACAAACGTCTAAAAATGCAGTGAGTTGATGAGATCATGTTGAATTTACAGGTACAGCATTACATACAGTATGTTGAGATTAGACTCAGAACTCAGAATGAACACCTAGGCCTTTTCTCTCAGGAACCAGCAACAAACAGGTTTTCTGACTGAAGGTGTTTGTTGATTGGCAAAGGAGTGAAGAAAGAAAGAAGTCAAGGTTAGCAAGAAGAAGAAGGAATGGAAGGAGCATGGAATTAACAACTGGATGTGTGAAATAAAACAACAAATGATATGCTTGTGAGCAAAGCCTCAAGCTCATGAGACTGTAAATTGGGAATATAATTGTATATTATTGTGAACATTCCACAAGTGCCTTGATAGAATGGCTTGGATTTTTGAACGGTCAAATATAAAATTCTACTGTATTTACTCCGTTTGGAATACAAAAGTCGTCCAATTAGTTTGAAGTAAAATTGTGGAATTGAATTGAATAGTAGGCTATTACCGTGAGTTCTACTATGCTGATTTACTTACAACATAACTGAATGATGCATATTAGCAAACATCTCCATTGGTTTTACATTTTGCTTCCACTAAGAGTCTTAAAAGTTAAATTTTTTTGTGAAAAATACAGTGCCTTGCGAAAGTATTCAGCCCCCTTGAACTTTGCGACCTTTTGCCACATTTCAGGCTTCAAACATAAAGATATAAAACTGTATTTTTTTGTGAAGAATCAACAACAAGTGGGACACAATCATGAAGTGGAACGACATTTATTGGATATTTCAAACTTTTTTAACAAATCAAAAACTGAAAAATTGGGCGTGCAAAATTATTCAGCCCCTTTACTTTCAGTGCAGCAAACTCTCTCCAGAAGTTCAGTGAGGATCTCTGAATGATCCAATGTTGACCTAAATGACTAATGATGATAAATACAATCCACCTGTGTGTAATCAAGTCTCCGTATAAATGCACCTGCACTGTGATAGTCTCAGAGGTCCGTTAAAAGCGCAGAGAGCATCATGAAGAACAACGAACACACCAGGCAGGTCCGAGATGTTGTTGTGAAGAAGTTTAAAGCCGGATTTGGATACAAAAAGATTTCCCAAGCTTTAAACATCCCAAGGAGCACTGTGCAAGCGATAATATTGAAATGGAAGGAGTATCAGACCACTGCAAATCTACCAAGACCTGGCCGTCCCTCTAAACTTTCAGCTCATACAAGGAGAAGACTGATCAGAGATGCAGCCAAGAGGCCCATGATCACTCTGGATGAACTGCAGAGATCTACAGCTGAGGTGGGAGACTCTGTCCATAGGACAACAATCAGTCGTATATTGCACAAATCTGGCCTTTATGGAAGAGTGGCAAGAAGAAAGCCATTTCTTAAAGATATCCCTAAAAAGTGTTGTTTAACGTTTGCCACAAGCCACCTGGGAGACACACCAAACATGTGGAAGAAGGTGCTCTGGTCAGATGAAACCAAAATTGAACTTTTTGGCAACAATGCAAAACGTTATGTTTGGCGTAAAAGCAACACAGCGCATCACCCTGAACACACCATCCCCACTGTCAAACATGGTGGTGGCAGCATCATGGTTTGGGCCTGCTTTTCTTCAGCAGGGACAGGGAAGATGGTTAAAATTGATGGGAAGATGGATGGAGCCAAATACAGGACCATTCTGGAAGAAAACCTGATGGAGTCTGCAAAAGACCTGAGACTGGGACGGAGATTTGTCTTCCAACAAGACAATGATCCAAAACATAAAGCAAAATCTACAATGGAATGGTTCAAAAATAAACATATCCAGATGTTAGAATGGCCAAGTCAAAGTCCAGACCTGAATCCAATGGAGAATCTGTGGAAAGAACTGAAAACTGCTGTTCACAAATGCTCTCCATCCAACCTCACTGAGCTCGAGCTGTTTTGCAAGGAGGAATGGGAAAAAATTTCAGTCTCTCGATGTGCAAAACTGATAGAGACATACCCCAAGCGACTTACAGCTGTAATCGCAGCAAAAGGTGGCGCTACAAAGTATTAACTTAAGGGGGCTGAATAATTTTGCACACCCAATTTTTCAGTTTTTGATTTGTTAAAAAAGTTTGAAATATCCAATAAATGTCGTTCCACTTCATGATTGTGTCCCACTTGTTGTTGACTCTTCACAAAAAAATACAGTTTTATATCTTTATGTTTGAAGCCTGAAATGTGGCAAAAGGTCGCAAAGTTCAAGGGGGCCGAATACTTTCGCAAGGCACTGTATATACTTTTATTACATATAAATCTGGGACATAATGGTTTCTTAAGTGAATAAAACAGATCAATCAAAAACGTTTTTGTCATTGTCCGGTTCTTGAACATTCTCACAATATTGCACAATTGGTATGTTACTAGATCTGTAAAAAACAAACATGTTAATGTAATTTAAAACCATATGTAGACCTAGAGTTTCTTTGCCTTCTGTATTAGTGTGCATTCTAAATTGTGTTTTAGAGTGCCGTTTTGGCCGAGCTGGTTTTGGCCGTGGCAGAGCCGTAGCCTCTTACAGTACAGGACCAGCTGGTTTTGGCCGTGGCAGAGCCGTATCCTCCTACAGTACAGGACCAGCTGGTTTTGGCCGTGGCAGAGCCGTAGCCTCTTACAGTACAGGACCAGCTGGTTTTGGCCGTGGCAGAGCCGTAGCCTCTTACAGTACAGAACCAGCTGGTTTTGGCCGTGGCAGAGCTGTATCCTCCTACAGTACAGGACCAGCTGGTTTTGGCCATGGCAGAGCCGTAGCCTCTTACAGTACAGGACCAGCTGGTTTTGGCCGTGGCAGAGCCGTAGCCTCTTACAGTACAGAACCAGCTGGTTTTGGCCGTGGCAGAGCTGTATCCTCCTACAGTACAGGACCAGCTGGTTTTGGCCATGGCAGAGCCGTAGCCTCTTACAGTACAGGACCAGCTGGTTTTGGCCGTGGCAGAGCCGTATCCTCCTACAGTACAGGACCAGCTGGTTTTGGCCGTGGCAGAGCCGTAGCCTCTTACAGTACAGAACCAGCTGGTTTTGGCCGTGGCAGAGCCGTAGCCTCTTACAGTACAGAACCAGCGGGTTTTGGCCGTGGCAGAGCCGTATCCTCCTACAGTACAGGACCAGCTGGTTTTGGCCGTGGCAGAGCCATAGCCTCCTACAGTACAGAACCAGCTGGTTTTGGCCGTGGCAGAGCCGTAGCCTCTTACAGTACAGGACCAGCTGGTTTTGGCCGTGGCAGAGCCGTATCCTCTTACAGTACAGAACCAGCTGGTTTTGGCCGTGGCAGAGCTGTATCCTCCGACAGTACAGGACCAGCTGGTTTTGGCCGTGACAGAGCCGTAGCCTCTTACAGTACAGAACCAGCGGGTTTTGGCCGTGGCAGAGCCGTATCCTCCTACAGTACAGGACCAGCTGGTTTTGGCCGTGGCAGAGCCATAGCCTCCTACAGTACAGAACCAGCTGGTTTTGGCCGTGGCAGAGCCGTATCCTCCTACAGTACAGGACCAGCTGGTTTTGGCCGTGGCAGAGCCGTAGCCTCCTACAGTACAGGACCAGCTGGTTTTGGCCGTGGCAGACCCGTGGCCTCCTAAAGTACAGGACCAGTTGGTTTTGGCCATGGCAGAGCTGTAGCCTCTTACAGTACAGGACCAGCTGGTTTTGGCCGTGGCAGAGCCGTAGCCTCTTACAGTGCAGAACCAGCTGGTTTTGGCCGTGGCAGAACCGTGGCCTCCTAAAGTACAGGACCAGCTGGTTTTGGCCTTGGCAGAGCCGTAGCCTCTTACAGTACAGGACCAGCTGGTTTTGGCCGAGGCAGAACCGTAGCCTCCTAAAGTACAGAACCAGCTGGTTTTGGCCGAGGCAGAACCGTGGCCTCCTAAAGTACAGAACCAGCTGGTTATGCAATAACTGCAAGTTTGGATTTAACTGATTTGTGGCTTTCCAGCTCCCTCAGAATCACAGACAAAGTGGATTTGTGTTCAGTTGTGGTCAGATTTCATCAGACTCCAGAACCCTGCTTTCTCTCTCTGTTTCTTTTATTAGCTGACTGTCTGATTTAGCTGTTTGTATATGACATCGCCTGATCAAAGTAGAACACATAGACGGTTCTCATCAGGAATGTCGGTCAGAGCTGTTGGAGAATAAATTAGAATGAGGAATGTATTCATGAGGATTTATGAAGCTGTGAAGCTTAGCCATATGTTCAGCTGGAGTGATCAGAGACCTGTCTAAACAGTGTGATGGATTTGACCCTGCAGAGAAAACAATTACAAGACAAATGAATTCCTACATGAGCGGATAAACAAATGTACACAAAAAACATGAACATTGACAACCCAAGAACATCATCTGAAAGAAACTCACAATTAAAAAACAACATTTTTAAAGCTTTCTTTGACAGAGTAGATCACACACTTAACATGTGTTACATTTTGCATACCCATTGATATGACATGTAATCAAATGTAGACAGCTAACGTAATTGTGTCTAATTCCATTTCAATGGTGCTCCAGTGTTCTGCATTACAGTGTGAAGGGACGGTACGGTACAGGCGAAAGCCTGTCGTTGTGGAATACCTCTGCACCGTGTAACTTCTGATCTTGAATGAACCTTCTACCTTGATCCCTTCGGGAGCAGCTTTCGTTCTGCAGGAAGGGTAATGTTGTCATTACAACCCTCCATGCCAAGAACAACACACGCCAACTAAAGTCTTTTCCACATTGAATCTGAGCATCTCCTTTGCTTTTCCAACTGAAAGGATTTAGTATTATTCTCAGTATAGTGTAGGTGTTGAAAGATGATGTACACTGTAGTACGATACCCAAAACTATGGTGAATATTGTGATTTCTGTTTCTCTCTGGTAGCGGAATATGTTTAAACACACTGCGATCCAGACTCTGAGTGCCAGAATCCTTGTCTTGAATCTAGAATCGCTTTCCAGCAACACAATGTAAGCAGATACTGAAATTTTGGTGTTTACAAAGTGAGTTTGAACTTTTTTAGCTTTTTCTCAGTGACTGAGTTGCTTTGAGAATAACATTGACCGTGGATATGCCTGTGTTGAATTTCTCACCGTTTTTACAGACAGTTTGGGACATGTCCAAGACATGGTACATCTGGGATACATTAAAAAGGCCAACTGAAAAATCTACAACTACATGTTTATTTAAATAATTAGGCATAACTCACAAATCAGGTCACATCACATGCTTCATGGCTGGTTAGCATTCCAGAGTGTTTAAGGCCAACAGTGTATCTTCTTTACCTGGGTTTTATATCATAATGATCTGAACAAAACAGCACTCTGCCCAAAAAATTATCTAGGCCTACTCAAGGCTCAAACTGACCTACATCATGAAGTTCTTCAGCATCACAAAATTCCTCAGACATTGGCAAATTGGCAAATTTCTGGTTACGTCACTGTTTAATACAATAATGATGGAATTTGTGTAATAACATAATAACACAGTTAAGTCTAATATCATAATGTAGTTATAGTTGTGACAGTGGAGAGAGCAGAATATGAGACACTAAGGGATTGAACTCGTGCTCAGGAAATTGTTCCGAATCACAAGATTATGGCCGGATGATATTGGATGACGAAATGCAGGAAACCACAAGTCCTCCAATAAACTGGCAGGGGACCATGAGTGACAGCTGTTTTTGCCATTTAGAGCCTTATTTATTGGCATAAGAGACACTTTTACAATAGCTGGTATGAAGAAATGGTTCTGGTCTGGGCCAGGAACTGAAGGGTGCAGATAGTGACTTCACACCTGGAGCGATAAAGGACTCAGTCACGCATATAAATACTACAGCCAAACTAGATGCTATCATAAACAATACAGACATCACAGCAAAATAGGTCTGTATATTACAGTGCCCTCCTGAATTATTGACACCCTAGGTAAATATGAACAAAAAAGGTTGTGGAAAAAAATCACATTCTTGTTTATCAGCTTGATCGTACATTCAAAATATTATATGAATCTAACCATTAATTTAGTAAAATTTGTTCAAAGAAAAAAAATGATCAAGAAGAAAAAGTATTCAAAAACTTGTGTCACAATTATTGACACCCCTAGAAATTCTTATGATCAAAAACAAATGGATGTATATTCTGATTAAGACTTTTTTACCCCTTTTCTGTGATATCCAATTGGCAGTTACAGTCTTGTCCCATCGCTGCAACTCCTCTACGGACTCGAGACAGGCAAAGATCGAGAGACATGCGTCCTCCAAAACACAACCCTGCCAAGACGCACTGCTTCTTGACACACTGCTCGCTTAACGTGGAAGCCAGCTGCACCAATGTGTCGGAGGAAACACCGTCCAGCTGGCAACCGAAGTCAGCTTGCAGGCGCCCAGCACACCACAAGGAGTCGCTAGAGCATGATGGGCAAGGAAATCCCAGCTGGCCAAACCCTCCCCTAACCCAGGAGCGACGCTGGGACAATTGTGAGCTGCCTCATGGGTCTCCCGGTCACAGCCGGCTGTGACAGAGCCTGGGATTGAACCAGGGTCTGTAGTGATGGCCTGATTCACTAGGGTATAAATGTGAGGTGACACACAGGCTAAACTCCATTAATCATCCATCAACATGGAAAGGCCAGAGAACACACAAATTAAATGCAACAAAAGGTTGTTGACCTTCACAAATCAGGCAATGGCTGTAAAAAGATAGCTACACGCCTGAAAATATACATCTCCAATATTAGGGAAATCATTTTAAACAACTGGAGCTGTGATGAACCTACCAAGAAGAGGACGCAAGTGTATTTTCCCCCCACGCACAGTGGCAAAATAATCTCTAAGGATCACAGTTGGAGAATTGCAGAATTTGGTATCATTTTGAGGTCACTAAGTCTCCAAAACTACAATTAAACCCCACCTCCATGCCAACAAGTCATTTGGAATGGTTGCCAGAAGAAAGCCTGTGCTGTCACCAAACCACAAGCCTACACTCCTCGAGTTTGCTAAATGTCATTGAAACTTTGATTGCAACCAGATTCTATGGTCTGATGATACTAAAATATAGCTTTTTGGCAACAAACACCAGAGGTGGGTTTGGCATAAAAAGAGCCATGGTCATGCAGAAAATGAAAATAACATAATCCCCACTGTGAAGTATGGTGGTGGATCTGTGATGTTGTGAGGCTGTTTTACTTCCAAAGGCCCTGGGAACCTTGTTAGGATACATGGTATCATGGACTCCATCAAGGACTGTATCAGGAGATTTTAGGCCAAAACCCGTCTGCCTCTGCCAGGAGGCTGAAACTGGGTCGTCGTTGGATCTTCCAACAGGACAACGATCCAAAGCAAACCTCCAAATCCACATGAAAATGGTTCACTGACCATAGAATAAAGCTTTTGCAATGGCCATCCCAGTTCTCTGACCTAAACCCCATTGAAAACCTGTGGGTTGAGCTGAAGAGGAGAGTCCACAAGCGAGGACCAAGGATTTGGAGAGTTTCCATATGGAGAAATGGTCTCAAATCCCTTCCTATGTGTTCTCCCACCTCATCAAATATTATAGGAGACAACTCAGAGCTGTTATCTTGGCAGAGTAAGGGAAGACCCCCATGAAATGGACAATAATGACTGGCAACTTATTGGCATTAGGCGAACCATATACACAATTGCAAATACCACTCAAATGGACGGCAGTTAATCAAAACCATATTGCAACCGGAACATTACAAATGCCAAGTGTGATGAACCAAAAATCCCATAGGGGGTGAGCACGCTCCACCATAGATTTTCAAATGAGAAATGGTCACAAAGTCAGGTCAATAATACAAATCTACTAAGTGTATGGACATACATTTATCTTATTTTATTGAGTTTGTCCATAAGGCCTATGTTTTGTCCATTTGCCACATTGGATCATAGGAAGTCGGCTTCTGAACCCAAAAAGTTAGGGAACCATGTCCAAATGGCATAAGACATGTCCAAATGGCATATATACTGACCAACTGATATATATCACTATGTTAAACCCTGAATCAACCTAGAAAGTCTATTTGTCATGTCTGATAATTGGAAGTCATAGGAAGTAAGAATTTCTCATTGATGTTGATTCAGCATGTCCATTTCATAATGGGAAGTCCTTATACATTGGCAATGGACACTGTCAACTTCCAGAAGAGCATGTTCACACTGACAATATAGCATATGTGTAATGGACACTGTCCAATCGCTTGTTGGTGTTGATTTCAGCCTGTCCATTTGGTGATGGAAAATCCCTCATTAAATACATTTGAAATGGACAAATGTAAATTGTCCATTTGCAATGTCTTACAATGGGCATTTACGAATTGGACATGCTCTAATATACTGCAGAAATTCCCAATTGACTGGCTCATTGAACTCGGGATGTGATAGTGATAGTGGTTCCTCTCCATCTCTTGGTTGTGTTGATTTCAGCCTTTCCATTTGGTGATCTTAAATCCCTCGTTAAATACATTTTTACCTTTCATTTTACCTTTCATAAAATCACAAGTGTAATACATCAAAATAAAGCTTAACTTCTTGTTAATCAAGCCGCTGTGTCAGATTTCAAAAAGGCTTTACTGCGAAAGCACACCATGCGATTATCTGAGGACAGCGCCCCGCATACAAAACCATATTTCAACCAGGCAGGTGTGACACAAAAGTCAGAAATAGCGATCTAAAAAAATTCCTTACCTTTGATGATATTCTTCTGTAGGCACCCCAAAAGGTCCCAGTTACATCACAAATGGTCCTTTTGTTAGATAATGTCCTTCTTTATATCCATAAAAACTCAGTTTAGCTGGTGCGCTTCAGTCAATAATCCACCCAGTTTCCCTCCATCAAAATACATAATCCACCCAGTTTCCCCAGTTTCCCTGCACACAAAATGAATCCCAAACGTTACTAATAAACTTTTCCAAACAAGTCAAACAACGTTTATAATCAAACCTTAGGTACCATAATATGTAAATAAACTATAACATTTAAGATGGAGAATCGTTATTGTCTTTACCGGAGAAAAATACCAAAGAACGCAATCTCATTCACGCGCTTGGACACATTACAGACAAAATGGGAGCCACCGAGAAAAACCATTTCTGGCTCATTTGTCCAAAAACCAGCCTGAAACTCTTTCTAAACACCTTTGACATCTATTGGAAGCATTAGGAACTGCAATCTGGGAGGACTTCGCCTTATAAGAAAAGTGACAGCCATTGAAAATAGTGGTAAGCTGAAATATATATACTTTTTGGGATGGTTTTTCCTCAGGGTTTCACATGCCACATCAGTTCTGTTATACTCACAGACATTATTTTAACAGTTCTAGAAACTTTAGAGTCTTTTCTATCCAAATCTACCAATTATATGCATATCCTAGCTTCTGGGCAGTTGACTTTGGGCAAGCTTTTCATCCGGACGTGAAAATACTGCCCCCTTACCCAAGAGAGGTTAAGCTCTACAACAAGCTCTTGGTCTGACGGTTCTTTGATGGTGCAAATGCGGGTAACTATTGCAGGCTCTGTGTGTCTTTAAACCCCACACTGTGTCACTCCCTCCAGGCTGTGTGTGTGTGTGTGTGTGTGTGTGTGTGTGTTTGTGTGTTTTTTCTTGGACATCTGGTGGAAGAAATGACTGATTTACAGTTCATGAGCGTTGTCTAATCACACATACAAAATTTTAGAAAGATGTGACCTTTTTAACCCTTTGAAATAGCCCCCGTGAAACCAATTTAAGGCACTTCCGGTTGTCACAGGAAGCTGAAAGTAAACGCATATTTTCAGTGGGGCAGGCTTTTACAGAATCCTGAGTTTAAAGTCTTTACGTTAAGATCTGACTGATTTACAGAGGGTTGAATGCAGTGTTTTTCACTAACTGTAGTGAAATCAAAACCACTTTTAGGGTTAATTTAACACCTTCCGGCAATCATATGGTTTTCACTGTTAAGGGTTAATTCCACAGAGTCAAGGTTAGGCTTGCACAGATCGGGAGGACCTTAGGAACGTTCCTGTGGTTGAATTATGCTTCTAGCCTTAATGGTTCTGCCACCGTCACCCAAAAGCATCACAAATTTAGGTCAGGCCTTATTTTGGGCCTTGTGCTAAGACCTTTCTGGATGTCAATATCTTACCACAAAAACGTCAGAGACAGAATTAGCTATTCACATATGTGGCTCTTTATATGCCCCCAACCATAATCTGGAAATATATTAAATTCAGACTACACATGGATACATAGCACTACCTAGATGGAATTTGTAATCCTTCCAAAAAGGGCAGAAAACACCCCAGATAAAAACATGGTTTTCTAATATGTACCAGTTCATGAGGGTTGCCAAATCACACATTTGAAATTTTAGAAAGATGTGACCTTTTTATTGCAGGCTCTGTGTGTCTGTAAGCCCCATACTGTGTCACTCCACATTGACTGTGTGTGTGTGAGTACAGAAAATCACAGAAAATCACAGAAATGAGAGAATAACAGATTCGCCTTAACATGCCGCAACTGGATCTATATTAACCATCATCAAACGGACGTTGTACGATTTCCCGTGAATTATGATAAATAAATGGCTGGTTCTATTTTTCCTCACACAGTAGGTTTATGTACTTTGACGTGAAGCGGTCAAATTAGCGCTGTATTACCGTTTTTGACCTTTAATCCCAGAAAATGGGCTTTAACTCAAAGAGCGTTGAGGCCTCGACACCATCTTGTTTCTGGGCTAAAAGTACATTTGGCCAAACCTATACTCACCAAGTTTCGTCTTCAAAGTCTTTTCCATTTACGAGAAACGGCCATGTCCATTTGGTGATGTTTTGTACATTTGCTATATACAGCCAGTCGCCATCTAGTGGAATTTTCTGTTACAGCAGAAAAATTTCAACAAATGTAAAATTTTATGCCATTGAATCCAAATGTCCGAGAGACTTTATTTGATGACATCCCGGGAAGACCAAGGCCCTGGGGGACAACCTGAGGCCGTCGGCCTATTTTAATAACACCCTCGACGTCTAGTAAGGGACCTTACACTTGCAATGTGGAAATACTCATCAATCATATGGGAAATGCCACTCGCGTCCCTTATGTAGGAGAGGGTGCACAAAGTCCTAAGGCATTTCTGTTTTTAACTTTTTATTAGCAAAAATGTCTAAAAATCTGTTTTTGCTTTGTCATTATGGGGTATTATGTGTAGATTGATGAGGAAAATAAATAATTGAATCCATTTTAGAATAAAGCTGTAACGTAACAAAATGTGGATAAAAGGAAGGGGTCTGAAAACTTTCTGAATGCACTGTATGTATATTATACAGTTAAAGATAATTAGCTTAAAATGACTTAGCTATCACAATCATGTTCATCTATCATCAGAAAAATATACATTTTTCATATACAGAATTTTTCATTTAATAGTTGTGCAATTGATTATGGTGATAAACAATGTGAAATAGGAACACTAAGGTCTGGATTCAATCCGTAACACGTTAAAGCTCGATTGAAATCTAAAGGCAATGTTTCTGCGTTCGTGGAGACTGCATTCACGGTAATCACATTTTACCGTTACTCTTAAATGTAACCTAGTACAACTTACATACATAAATGATATTACAGCCGGAACGCTTCTATCCAAGCATATCATTGTTATTTTTAATTAAAAGTGGAAATAAATAATACAAATTAAATGTTTTAATAAAAAGCAGGGCTATATAGGAAAATATCTTAATTCCAAACTATTAAACAACATTCATTGTGTGTTTGTATTTTCTATCTTCTAAGAATGTATTTAATTTTTCTTCAGGACAGAAACAAAAAGCTTTCAATGCATTACTGGACCTAACAAAATGAATATACTAATCGATTGAAGTTGATTGATTGAAGGCTCAAAGGAATGATTATTATTATTACATGTATTTCCTCACTGAAAACCAGTCTTCACACACAGCACAGCAGCCATCCTTAGACCTGCCAGATCGTTCACTTTGAACACAACACAAACATCTGTTCAACAAATGCTGTCATTTTCTTTCCATGCAAGACCTGAGCCCAGAACTTGTTGACTTAATGTGAAACTGCATCAGTTTTAACATTTGGCAACTTCACATAAAGGCCAATGTTTGAGGGTTCACTTACTTTGTTTTAAAGTATAATGTTTTATTTTTCTGAGAGACAAATTGCACCGCTTTTATCTTTATATTATTTCAAGATTATATTGCATGCATGTAGTTATGTGCTTGACAGTCAGCTAAAAACACAATAAAATTATTCTTTGCACACCCTCTCCATATTCATGGGTAGTCCCTAAATGAGATCGGAAAATCAATCTAAAACTCAATTTATAAAGAGGGAAAAGTTAATATGGCTTCCAGAAGCTTCCATGGTTCTGCCACTGGCCTCAGCCCAGGATTAGCAAGTGCGACATTAGTTAGATCCTCCTTCCTGCCACACGCAGTCTGGTCCCATGTGACTGGGATTTCCCCAGGGACTGACACTGATGGACACACCTGCCAGCGCCCCCCCCCCCACGCACCCCACGTCATCTTAGAGTTACACAGGGCATTTCCAGGCCTACTGCCTTAGGTAAAGTGTATTTGAGTGTCCTGAAAAGCACATACTGTATGTATTATTGTATTATTAGAAATTAAAGGTATGTGTTATTATTAATCTCTCACTTTCTATAATGTGTCTTCATTAGAATTAATATTTGTGGCTGTGTGAGTTTCCTGCACTGAGGACTTGATACATCTTCCCAGACAGTGAGTATTCATTCTAACCCCCTATCTGACTCCAAGGCATACAGCTGTGGCTACTGTGAACGTTACAGTCAATAATAAGTCACCATGCAATGAGAAACAGCAACATGGTCAGCTCCCCCTTCTCAGCAGCCTAGGAGAAGAAGATACTACCAGTTATGGAAGATATGTCTCAATTGTTGCATAGTTGGCTGTAGAAAATCACTGTGAATGAGATTGAGAGTACATCTAAGAAATACTTCATTTAGGTGGGCTGTCTTTTTCCATAATGATTGGCCATAGCCAAGGTGTTGAGGTGTGCTGTTTACTGTCTCATATCGGTCACTAGGTTCGGAACAATAGTGCTGTTCTAGGACTTTTGCATAATGGATGTTTCTAATATTCTAGTGACAGATAATGTGCAGAACGAAGTGTTTGTGTATAGATTTTGTGCTAAAAACCTGTGTCAAAAAATCCACTCATGAAAAGCTCTCCAAGTCTCCATTAAAGCTGAAAACATCTGCTCAATGATGACTGATTTCTGGGGAAGTATCATCTGAAAGGGCCGTCAGAACGTTCCTAACCCAGTTGGTCATTTGAGTGGACAGTAATATCTTCTACGCTGTTACACGACATCAGAGTAACGTTGAGACAACATTGCGTACCATATACAGGTGTAAGATCTTAATTTGATCACCCTGTTGCAGGAGAACTTTTCTGGGTATTTCCAGTATATTTAGGTTTAAAAGGACTCTGAAACTTGTAATTTCTACTGACATTTTTGACTTGATTGTCCCTTTTCGAAAAATACATCAACTCCTACAAAAATGTCCATTAATTATAATCCACATATATTTTGCATTTCCTGTTGCTGCAGGATTATTTTTCTGCTGTGGAAAACTGCAAATGAATATCCTACCTATGTAGACTGTTGTCAGATCTGACCCGTACTGTACCATGTTCTCTCTCCCGGCCTCTGTCTCCCTCTCCCTACCTCTCTCGCCTCCCTCCCTCCATGGACTCTCTGCTAGAGATGTGCACCTGCATTAGATGCCTAGTCTATCCCGTGTCAGCTGAGGGACTCTGTCTAGTGAAAGTGTTTTTAATAAGGACTTTGTGTAAGTTTTATCCCCCTCTTGTCTTCACACACATAGACTACAGCAGCTGGCTGCAAACTCATGGAAACACATGGCGACAGTTTCACTTTTTACTCTATTGTTCTGAGTGTGGTTGTATCCGTTATGTACAGTACAGCTTGGTCTCATGCCCTTTAATGGATGATTCAGGTGTAAAAAGTGTTGACCAATCAATCGCTCCGACAATCAACATGTGATACATTCATACAGTTAGAAACAAAACAGAGTGCTAACATAATGTCTCCCCATTGCATTCCAACATGCTGAATGAATAATTAGGTTAGGTTGAAGAGACACAGTTTAAGGATCACTTAGAGAAATATACCCAAATCCCTCTATCGTTGGTGGTAATGTCTGTAGTAAATACCTCCTGCATTGACCCGATGCCAAAAGGAATGACTGAACAGCATGCTACCAAGTTTACATTTGCTCTCATCCATGGTGTTTCAGGGGATTATTGGCCAACAGAAACACAGAAATGACGGGTGTTTGTGTCTTGGGGTCGTAGATCTTGGTCCTGTAGACATATGCAGCTTGGCCATAACATTCTGGCAAAGCCATTTGGGATGGAAAGAAAAGCAAGAGGCTTGTAAGTGCTATCATCAGTAGGATGATGAGTAAGGATTAATAGTAATGGCATGGAAGAGTGGAATTGCTTTTCTTGAGGGTGTTGACTTGTAAATCTACTGTAGTTCGGTCTTGCCAGACAACTCCACTATATCTCGAGCTAAATGTATGGAATAGGCTGCTCAGATCTTAGAGATGCTGTGTTCTCTTGCATTGGTTATTTCTATTCCGCTCCCCTGTGGTTGTCTCCTCTCCTCTTGGTGGTTACACAAGCTAAAATAGGAGGCTGGTGACAAATTAGTGCATGGTCAGTGAAGCCAAGTCTAAAGGGGGAAACTCCTGAGATGAAAAAGGCACACAAACGTTTTAGTGGATTTCCAAAAGGAAGCCGTGATTTACTGCTGCTCTCCAGATGGTTTAGAACGTCCAGATGTTGAAGTGAGAGGGTTTTAAACCAGGCAGGTTGTCTGACCTGCACTTTCGCACAAAGACAACATAAATACATGTCGTTGAGATGTTAACGATGTCACGGTAGGGGGTGAGTCTGGAAGAATGCAGACTCAGTCCTTGGTTACTAGAAGATCTCTGAAAACCAGATCAGAGCAGAAAGAGCAGAAAGGGTTTGGAATTTATGTTTGCAGAAGAAAGCAGATTTTCTGGGTAATCAAAAGGATGTTGTGTCTCATTTATCTCGACAGCTGACAGCCAACTGTTTTTACATCACAGAATTCTTCAAAGACACTATTCCTTCCAGGGGTTGGTATCCAAGAGGTAAAAACGTTTCTGCAGTAGCTTGGTTCCAGATCCAATTGTCTTGTCTTGTACAACTTGGTGTGACAATGACCATAGGAGCTGGCAAGACAGCACAAACAGATCTGGGTCCAGGCTTTTGCTGTGGCAGTTAGGCCAGTGACCAGGGCCGTAGCCAGGGTCTGAGTTTTAGTGAGGCCCGGAGGAATATTTAACAAAGTTAAAGCTAATTTACTACATTTCTATAAAATTTTAAAACTATAAAATGTTATTTGGAAACAAAGAAAAACAAGCAAATATTACCCCAGCCATTATCACATTGGTTGCTGTAGCTTCATTCACCTCAGTCAATCTACAAACACATAGCCTATTAGCTATACAATTAGCCGCTACGTTAGCTATACAATTAGCCGCTACGCCAAGTTTCGAAATTGCACCTTGTGTATTCTACTTGTCTAACTCTCAACATTAAGTTGAGACCCGGACAGTTCCTAAATGTTTTATTTTATTTTGTATTATTAACATGGCTCAGACCTCAGTGTCCTCATATATAGCTATGGCCCTGCCAGTGTTATCTCTAGTAATATATTTGTTATTTTATTCAATACCAAAAACGGTTTGCAGGTTGTTTTTATTCTCTTTAAGTGGAAACTCACCCAGTTTGGTATGACATAAGTATAATTTCCTTGACCAATGGCACAGTCGAAGACAGATATGTCACCGACATTGCACTTTTGATCTACAGTAAGTCAATGATTTTTCTTCTTCTGGAGATTTCCAAGGTCTTCCCTAGCTCTTCCAATGCTATTTTCTTGCTATTTCTCCACTATACTCCATTCAGCCCAGCATGTCTTTTCCCTGTCCCAGTCGCTGAGCAATTTTCCAATGGTTTTTTATTTTTCCCAGCAGTCATCAGGACATTTTAGTTCACCACCACCAATCTTCTCTTCTCTGCTGCCAAAGTGCTACATGCTGTTGCTGCCCCGCTGGCTTTTCCAACCGCTAGATCCCTGACTCCACACCAATGCTGGGCAGACCTGGGCCCTGTTCATTAGGCACTAAACGGAAGAAAACACACTGAATCAAGAAGGGACTACCCGCACTTGTCCAATAAGAAATACACATTTTTGTTTTCCATTGTAAAACGTTTATTTTAGTATGTTGTGTGGCCTAATGAATAGGACCCTGGCACGGTGCTGAGGCTTCTGGAGAAACAACTAAACATTCAGACTACTGGGAAGTGACCGCTTCCTTTTCCTCTTGCAGCTGAGGAAACAGAGACGTCATGCCTATTGCAAATGTTCCCTCGTATCCATTTGTAGGATATAAACGTACAAGATGCAGTTTCCTTTACACATATTTCATTCACTGATATTGAATTTGACCCTCAATGCCCCTTCAAAATAGGAACATGCCGCTTCTGTGAGGAACAGCGCTGTTTGTTCGTTGTCATGCCACTAACTGTCCAGGTGTTTATTAAAAAGCCAGATCAAAAAAGAGAGGCACACACAGGCAGAAGGAAGGAGGGAGAGAAAGAAAGAAAGGAAGAGAGTCTCCATGAAGGTGTTTTGCTAAAGTGGTATTGTGGCGAGGCAGTGGTTGGTCCTTGGGGACTAAATAAAGCAGGAGACCAGAGCGAGGGGAGTGGAGGAGAAGTGAGGAGAGGGAAAGAGAGGAAGGGAAGTGGAAGAGAGCAGATTGTTGACAGACAACCCCTGTACTCTGTCTAGGCCTCTCCATCCTAGGAAGTCTGTATGTTTCAGTCCTGTGTGAAAATGAATGAATGAATCTTGAAAAATCCTCATAGATAACTTAAATTCATCAATTGAATGTCCTGAATTAAAACCACAGGAGGCGGCCAGGTTGAGGTTTTAACACTACTCCACACACATACACACACACACACGCACACACACACACACACACACACACACACACACACACACACACACACACACACACACACACACACACACACACACACACACACACACACACACACACACACACACACACACACACACACACAACACACACACACACAGGTAAAGTTTTAACGCTGCTCACACACACACACACACACACACACACACACACACACACACACACACAAACACACACACACACAGGTAAAGTTTTAACGCTGCTCCACTGCATGGTCTGAATGCAGCCAGTTAAACAGTATGCTAGATTGAAAAAGACAGGGAAGAGAAAGGGAAGCATTCAGAAGGACTGGAAGGACTGGAGCCTGGACAGGTGGTTTGTTTGAAGACGATAAAGGTTGGAGTGAAGTAGAGAGCTGTAAAGAGAGGAAGAGAGGAGGACAGAGAGCTATAAACAAATGCCATGGGAGACATAATGTGAGTGACCAGCACTTTCCTCTTTCCTTATGGCCACAGAGCTTAAAACACTTTATAGCCTGTGAGGGGATACAGCATAAACCAGATCCCTGGGGATTATTCACAGTCGAAGAGCAGGAGTGCTGATCTAGGATCAGTTTTTGCCCTTTAAATAAGAAAGGGACCTGATCCTAGATCAGCACTCCTACAGTACTCTGTTACGCTTTGTGAATACGGACCCAGATCACTAGTGGTTATTTACAAAGTCTAAGAGTAAGAGTACTTATCTAGGATCAATTTAGCCTTTTAGGTCATAATGATTAAGACTAGAACAGCATTCCTAATCTGAAACACGTTTTGAATATGGGGCCCTGGTGGGGAGTGTCTCAGTGCAACATAGCTCAGAAGTCCTCACAACCGTGGTGGATTATCAGGTACTTGGTATACGGAAATAAAACCATCAGTACCATTTTGTACAACTTGTCACCCACTGGAAAAGGACATCATGTTTATTTTCTTAAAACAACTTCAACATCTGTATACTCTTATACTCTTACACTACTGTATTTATTCTGAGTTCTGAATATGTTTTTCTTATGTGAACAATACTTTCTAATAACCCAAACACATAACCCTCAGACTTGTACTTACTGTAGCACTTCCACAACCCAGTTAGGCTACTTTTACCTACAGTAGTTACCTTGCTTGTCTTTGGTTGAGAACCAGATGCCCACATGTTGTTTCCCACATGTGATCTGGCAAAGGAAACAGGCTGTCAGTCAGACAGAGAGAGTGTGTGTGTGTGTGTGTGTGTGTGTGTGTGTGTGCGTGCGTACATGCTTGTGGTTTGTGTGTGTGTGTGTGTGTGTGTACTGAGTATAGTACAGTGCACCTAGTTCCAGTCACCCAGTCTCCCGTCTGTAGCACCTCATCACGTCTCCTGAAGAACAACCTTTAACCCCACGACCAAAAATGTCAGAGGTCATCAAAAATAAATCATGTTCACTTCCGAATGGCATAATCAGCCAAAGCTGTCCAAAATGTCTCTGCCGGTCCAGGGATCTACAGGTTGTGTGTGTGTGTCCCCAATAGAATACAGGGATCCTTATGCTACATCTGCCTGACTCTTTCTCAGCGATGGTTGCCTTCTATCCATAGCAATTATTGGTCATTAAATAATAAACCATGGCTTTTCCTTTCAAACTGAAATAATGAAAAGGACAAATGTGAAATTTGAAATGTATGAAAGAAGCATATGTGCTAATGGCAGACTTTTGCACATGTTATGACCGACCTTTCATCACTTCCACTACCCCCACACACATTTCTGCATGGACTGGAGATGTCTGGCATGTGTTAAACTGTCCGGAACAGGAGAGAGAGAGAAAGTGGGAGAGGGAGAAAGTGAGAGAGAAAAAGTGGGAGAGAGAGAGAGAGACACACAGAGAGAGAGAGAGAGAGAGAGAGAGAGAGAGAATGTGGGAGAGGGAGAAAGTGAGAGAGAAAAAGTGGGAGAGAGAGACACAGAGAGAGAGAGCGAGAGAGAGAGAGAGAGAGAGCAAGCGAGAAAGCGAGAGAGAGAGAGAGAGCGAGAGAGAGAGAGAGAGAGCAAGCGAGAAAGCGAGAGAGAGAGAGAGAGAGAGAGAGAGAGAGAGAGAGAGAGAGAGAGAGAGAGACAGACACAGAGAGAGAGAGAGAGAGAGAGCGAGCGAGAAAGCGAGAGAGCGAGAGAGATGTGGGGGCAAGGGAGTAAATAAGCTGAGAGAAAGAGAGAGAGAGAGAGTGAGAGAGAGAGAGAGAGAGAGAGAGAGAGAGAGAGAGAGCGAGTGAGAAAGCGAGAGAGATGTGGGGGGGCAAGGGAGTGAATAAGCTGAGAGAAAGAGAGAGTAATTGGAAGGTAGGTAGTAGAAAGCACTTGAACAAAATGAAATAAAACAAACTATATGGTACTTCTCAAAATCCTTTGTCAGCAATATTACTCAGAATATCACACGATTGAGCACTTCACTCTAAAGCCATGGACCACAGTAGATCTAAACTAGAGACCGTCAGTGTTCTGTACATTGTTGCCTGGTCACGGTCAGTAGGAGTGGTGGCAATGTGACGGCCCCTATGTGGTGTCTTTATGGTCATGATGCTATGTAACAACATGCTAATACAATATTATTACAAGAGAGAAAACAGTGTTATTACAAAGACAACTGAATGTAATACATCTGCTTCTGACCATTTCCCTAGAATCCGACATAGAACCCTTGGAAGTAAATAGTTATTAGAAGGTACATTTTGTCCAGCCAAGCCAAGCCTGGCCCCAGCTCTGCTCTGCCGTCTCAGAGAGTTACAGTCTATGGCCCATAGAGTTCCATCTCGTCTCTCCTCCGTGGTGGTGTGGTTGGATGTTATTGTTTAAAGAACAAACCCCTCTGCCCTCTGCAGAGAGCCTGAGCCCCCGACGGTGAGGGCCTTCATAAATCTTCACTGTGACTGGAAGTTCCTGGCTGAGGCAGGGCAGCTTGGACGCCTTGTCTGTGCATATGTGTGTATATGTGTATTTCTGTGTGTGTGTGTGTGTGTGTGTGTTTTGTGTGAGAAAGAGATAGTTGAAAGGTGGACAAAAGCACCAAACCAAACCGCTGGGCTCAGCTCCTCTCAGGATGTGTAGAAGCTGCAGCGCCGTGCTATGTGGTACCCAAGGGGCCGTGAAATAACATCAACAGTGGCCCGGGCATGGTGCGCCACCGGGGATCATGTGACGTGTGTGTGTGTGGAGACTGTGTGACAATGTGACAAGAGGTGTGTGTGTGTGTGTGTGTAGAGTATGTGTGTGTGGACAAAAAAATGTGAGAAAAGTAAGGAGCGTTCTGTTTGTGGAAACCAGGTGTGTTTATGTGTGTTTGTTTGTGTGTATGTGTCTGTGTGTGTGCGTGGGTGTGTGTGTGTTTGTGCTGCTGTTGCAACACTCGTCCTGTGGGGGCAGTATACCCACTGCTACCACTGCCATAGGCTAGACTGCCCTCATGTGCTTTCCCACCAGCGTGTTTCCTGTCTGCAATATAGCATCGACAACCTAGACCAGGGATCATCAACTAGATTCAGCAGTAGGCCAAGTTTTTCTTGAGCGCATGGTCAGGGGGCCGATTACAAATCATCATTACAAATTATTTGTAGACTGCAAATTGACAGCAAGAAGCCCAAACAGATGTCATATTTGACTAAAAGATAATCATTTCAAACCTTTTTTATGTTTGTATATGACCACTTATAGACAGCATCCCTCTATAATGCATGGGAATAGTTTGGAACAGATTTCATAAAGTCAAATGAGTTCCTGATGATTTTACATAGTTTTACAGTATTTTATGTCCAACAATAAAAATAAATCATGTTTTTTGTTTGCTCAGAAAATACAACCCCCCACGGGCCAAATCCAGTTGGGGAACCCTGACCTAGAGTAAGTGAATTCAAATTAAATTCATGAATTCAAAGTTGCCTATTACTTTCCTATGATGATTTTTTTCTGCAATTAATTTAAATTAAATTCCTGAATTGAAAACGTAATGAACCTCAACCTAATTCTGCATCCCAGAGTGAAAAATAATGGAAGACATAATATCTGCATATTTCCATTAGGGAACGCCCACTCTGTAAAGTGAGCTTGTGCAATAACTCAATTCACCTTTGCACTCCTTCTAAACAATGCGATTTTTGCAAAGTGTAAAGTCTACAAAATTTAGTCCACTCTGTTCATAACATATTCTAGTTTTGGGAACAGAAAACTGTTTGAGGTCAAATGTTTAATCGATGAGAACATTTGCAGAATGTCGGCCAAAATCTATCTCATTCTATCTTCTCCCACTGCCCGCCAGTAGGCTTCCTCTCACTACCATATTTGGTAGTGAGTGGAAAGGCCAACCGGATGCTTCACATTTATACATCCAGTGAAATATCTGTCTCATTGTTCTATCTGTGCCATGGCCCTAAAGGATACATATTATTTTCCTTCAATTAAATAACAAGATTGAGAACATCAGTAGACAGTATATGGGCCTACAGTATATTATGGTGATTTAAAGCAAAAGTTATGGTAAATAATTTCTGTTTCTAACTATTTGAACAGTTCATGTACAGGCATTGAAGTGGGAGGATTTCAGAGTTAAGCCATGCTTATTAGTACGGTTCTCTCCTTCCTACTTCCACCTTCTACCGCTTATTTGTCTTCCTCCTGTTATGAGAGTTGTCAATGGAATATTATACAGATAAATAATATAACAAATCCCTTCCCTGTCTCTGTACGTCTCAAGCTGAGGTCCAAACAGTTTTTATAGAGTGGTTTTCTGGCTTTAGTGACAGAGAGAGAATGAGAGAACAAAGAGAAAGACAGAGAGAGAATGAGAGAACAGAGAGAAATACAGAGAGAGAATGAGAGAACAGAGAGAAAGACAGAGAATGAGAGAACAGAGAGAAAGACAGAGAGAGAATGAGAGAACAGAGAGAAAGACAGAGAGAGAATGAGAGAACAGAGAGAAAAAGACAGAGAATGAGAGAACAGAGAGAAAGACAGAGAATGAGAGAACAGAGAGAAAGACAGAGAATGAGAGAACAGAGAGAAATACAGAGAGAGAATGAGAGAACAGAGAGAAATACAGAGAGAGAATGAGAGAACAGAGAGAAAGACAGAGAGAGAATGAGAGAACAGAGAGAAAGACAGAGAGAGAATGAGAGAACAGAGAGAAAGACAGAGAGAGAATGAGAGAACAGAGAGAAAGACAGAGAGAGAATGAGAGAACAGAGAGAAATACAGAGAGAGAATGAGAGAACAGAGAGAAATACAGAGAGAGAATGAGAGAACAGAGAGAAATACAGAGAGAGAATGAGAGAACAGAGAGAAAGACAGAGAATGAGAGAACAGAGAGAAAGACAGAGAATGAGAGAACAGAGAGAAAGACAGAGAATGAGAGAACAGAGAGAAATACAGAGAGAGAATGAGAGAACAGAGAGAAATACAGAGAGAGAATGAGAGAACAGAGAGAAAGACAGAGAATGAGAGAACAGAGAGAAAGACAGAGAATGAGAGAACAGAGAGAAAGACAGAGAATGAGAGAACAGAGAGAAAAGACAGAGAATGAGAGAACAGAGAGAAAGACAGAGAATGAGAGAACAGAGAGAAAGACAGAGAATGAGAGAACAGAGAGAAAGACAGAGTGAGAATGAGAGAAAGAGAGAAAGACAGAGAATGAGAGAACAGAGAGAAATACAGAGAGAGAATGAGAGAACAGAGAGAAATACAGAGAGAGAATGAGAGAACAGAGAGAAATACATAGAGAGAATGAGAGAACAGAGAGAAAGACAGAGAATGAGAGAACAGAGAGAAAGACAGAGAATGAGAGAACAGAGAGAAAGACAGAGTGAGAATGAGAGAACAAGAGAAATACAGAGAGAGAGAAAAAGATAGAAAGAAAAAGAGAGCGCTCTCCTTCGTTCTCCTTCTCTTCCTTCTCTGACTTCCACATCCACAGGATATGCACCATGTATTTTTGGCTGGGCGGTGGTGGAGACAGCGTGAAGTATTGCGATGACAGAGAACGGTTTGTCCAGTGTCTTGGGGCTTAAGCCTCTGTTTGGTTTGGCACCCAGTGTGGGGGATCTCTGGTGCCAAATACCAACAGCCTTCCCCTCTCTTCTCTCACACCCCATTGATAACGTGAATGACGGGGCGTCCAGTTAGTCATCGGATCGCAAATCAATGCCTCATCGGAGGCCATATACCACTAGAGGCCATTATAGAGGTTGGTGCTGTATGTCTATGTTACTACTGTGTGTGTACAGGGGGACTAGAATACTTCAAACAAATATTTCACATAGTGTAAATGTGAATGTGTATGTGTGTGTGTGTGTGAACCGACAGGGTGCTGGCACCAGGGACTCAGAATTTCTTCTTCTTAACTCTCCTCCCTCTCCTGTCCTCTTCTCCTCTCCTCCACTCCTCAGTTTCTCCTGTCCTCTTCTCCTCTCCTCCCCTCCTCAGTTTCTCCTGTCCTCTTCTCCTCTCCTCCACTCCTCAGTTTCTCCTGTCCTCTTCTCCTCTCCTCCCCTCCTCAGTTTCTCCTGTCCTCTTCTCCTCTCCTCCCCTCCTCAGTTTCTCCTGTCCTCTTCTCCTCTCCTCCACTCCTCAGTTTCTCCTGTCCTCTTCTCCTCTCCTCCCCTCCTCAGTTTCTCCTGTCCTCTTCTCCTCTCCTCCACTCCTCAGTTTCTCCTGTCCTCTTCTCCTCTCCTCCCCTCCTCAGTTTCTCCTGTCCTCTTCTCCACTCCTCAGTTTCTCCTGTCCTCTTATCCTCTCCTCCCCTCCCCTCCTCAGTTTCTCCTGTCCTCTTCTCCTCTCCTCCACTCCTCAGTTTCTCTTGTCCTCTTCTCCTCTCCTCAACTCCTCAGTTTCTCCTGTCCTCTTCTCCTCTCATCCCCTCCTCAGTTTCTCCTGTCCTCTTCTCCTCTCCTCCCCTCCTCAGTTTCTCCTGTCCTCTTCTCCTCTCCTCCCCTCCTCAGTTTCTCCTGTCCTCTTCTCCTCTCCTCCCCTCCTCAGTTTCTCCTGTCCTCTTCTCCTCTCCTCCCCTCCTCAGTTTCTCCTGTCCTCTTCCCCTCTCCTCCCCTCCTCAGTTTCTCCTGTCCTCTTATCCTCTCCTCCCCTCCTCAGTTTCTCCTGTCCTCTTATCCTCTCCTCCCCTCCCCTCCTCAGTTTCTCCTGTCCTCTTATCCTCTCCTCCCCTCCCCTCCTCAGTTTCTCCTGTCCTCTTCTCCTCTCCTCCACTCCTCAGTTTCTCCTGTTCTCTTCTCCTCTCCTCCAACTCCTCAGTTTCTCCTGTCCTCTTCTCCTCTCCTCCCCTCCTCAGTTTCTCCTGTCCTCTTCTCCTCTCCTCCCCTCCTCAGTTTCTCCTGTCCTCTTCTCCCTCTCCTCCCCTCCTCAGTTTCTCCTGTCCTCTTCTCCTCTCCTCCCCTCCTCAGTTTCTCCTGTCCTCTTCTCCTCTCCTCCCTTCCTCAGTTTCTCCTGTCCTCTTCTCCTCTCCTCCCTTCCTCAGTTTCTCCTGTCCTCTTGTCCCTCCTCCTCCTCAGTTTCTCTTGTCCTCTTGTCCTCCTCCCCTCCTCAGTTTCTCCTGTCCTCTTCTCCTCTCCTCCCCTCCTCAGTTTCTCCTGTCCTCTTCTCCTCTCCTCCCCTCCTCAGTTTCTCCTGTCCTCTTCTCCTCTCCTCCCCTCCTCAGTTTCTCATGTCCTCTTCTACTGTCCTCCCCTCCTCAGTTTATCCTGTCCTCTTCTCCTCTCCTCCCCTCCTCAGTTTATCCTGTCCTCTTCTCCTCTCCTCCCCTCCTCAGTTTCTCCTGCCCTCTTCTCCTCTCCTCCCCTCCTCAGTTTATCCTGTCCTCTCTCCTCTCCTCTCCTCCCCCTCCTCAGTTTCTCCTGTCCTCTTCTCCTCTCCTCTCCTCCCCTCCTCAGTTTCTCCTGTCCTCTTCTCCTCTCCTCCCCTCCTCAGTTTCTCCTGTCCTCTTCTCCTCTCCTCCCCTCCTCAGTTTCTCCTGCCCTCTTCTCCTCTCCTCCCCTCCTCAGTTTCTCCTGCCCTCTTCTCCTCTCCTCCCCTCCTCAGTTTCTCCTGCCCTCTTCTCCTCTCCTCCCCTCCTCAGTTTCTCCTGCCCTCTTCTCCTCTCCTCCCCTCCTCAGTTTCTCCTGTCCTCTTCTCCTCTCCTCCCCTCCTCAGTTTCTCCTGTCCTCTTCTCCTCTCCTCCCCTCCTCAGTTTCTCCTGCCAGACTCCACAGCATCCTGCTGTGCAGACAGATGAGGACATGCACTACAGAGAAGCCTGGCCCTTTATAACTGTCTGTGTGTGTGTGTGTGTGTGTGTGTGTGTGTGTGTGTGTGTGTGTGTGTGTGTGCGTGTAGAAACCATCCAGAGAAGAAAGGGGGAACAGAGGAGGAGAATCAACAATGGGCTCAGCTTTTTATTGTATATGTCTAAAGCTGGACAGAAGGTGTGTTTATGTGCAGAGACACAGATGGTTAACTGGAGGGCTATTTGAAAAGATATGTGAACACAGGAGTGTGTACACCTAAGTGTATGTGTGTGTGTGTGTGTGTGTGTGTGTGTGTGTGTGTGTGTGTGTGTGTGTGTGTGTGTGTGTGTGTTTTTGTGCCCTCGCGTGTGCTGTGTGAGTGAGTGTGTGTTTGCGTGTTTGTGTGTGTATGTGTGTGTGCCTGAGTACTAAATACAAACAATAACACAACATCAATAAAAAGAAAACTCTAAAAACAACCGAAAGATTAGAATCGGTCAGCCATTTCCAATTTTCCTGCTCCATGAGAATGTAAAGGTTTAGCCAAGCTATGCAACACACTGTATACACATTTCAGAGTTCTGTTCAACAATCATATGCAGTTCTGTTTGGTTGGCGTTGGCAAGAGTTTTCTGTGTATTTCGATTGGCAATGAAAACCTCATCCAGTTCCAAGGCTGAAAATGGAGCTATCTAGTGTATTACTGTATATATGATATACCACGTCTTTCAGCCAATCAACATTCAGGGCTCGAAACACCCAGTTTATAAAAGGTGGTATAATAAAAACAACAATGACATAAAAAGTCACTCTACCTTGGTGAATGGACCTACGCTTTAGCGTGTTTGAACAGTTTGTGTGGTATACCAACCTCCTTGGTGTTTGTGGTCCTCCATGGAATTGAAGGTGTGTGTGTGTGTGTACGTGTGTACGTGTGTACGTGTGTACATGTGTGTGTGTGTTGAAAAGAAAGTTAGTGCTGCCTCCGTGGCCTAGGCATCTACTTTGCCAAATCTCCAATGGCGTATGGATCCAAGGTGGTCTGACTGGAACTACTTTCTCTGGAGCCCACTGAAACTCAACAGCCATGTTACAATCCCAGCGATAGATCAGATACAGTATTGAAATTTAAATAACTTTATTGTTCCTGGAGGGAAGGTCTATGCCAAGGTAACCTAGCGTAGCAAGCGTAAAAATAAATGCCTGAAACTAGATCCCCTAAATACGGTCGGGGAAGGTTATCTTCTGCACTGTTGAACCAATCCAGTCAATATGGAGGAGGAGTTAAGTGTCACCTTGTTAACATCCAAAAGTGGAAGTCACGTCACAGGCTCTCTTTCCATTTCCAGTGAAAAGCAGAACATCTGGTTGTTGGGGACTTGGCAGAAAGCTAATGACAGGTTGATGCAGCTATTATCACAACACAGTGGAAGATGTAGCGAGGTCTTATTCAGTGTTACGACGGTCTGCTAGCCAGCTGTAGGTAAAACAGTCTCTTTACAAGAAGCCCATCATGCCTCTCCATAATACAGTCTCACGCTGAGCCACAATGAGAGGTAGGTAGTCTGTAAAAACTCTCACTTCACTAAATATACATCCAGCCAGAGGCTAGGTTCTTGCATCCCCATTACTCCAGCTGTCTAGCAGCGCTCATCAAAAGCTTCAGTAACTTCAAAAGGACGAGTTGAAGCATACAGTGAGGGTTTGAATGTTAAAGAAGAACTCTCACTACCATGCCTTTGTTAATCTGATAGAAATACATTATATAACTCATTTGAGCCCAACACTGTGTATGTCCGTTATAAATTGGATCTTCCAAGCTTGATGTCATCAGTTTAACAGCTTTTATTCCACCGTGACAGCCAACATTGTTACGGGTGTGATTGACTGACCAATGAGAGACAGTATTCTTGCGGTGTCACTTAGCAATGACCAATGACCATTTCTTGGAAGAGAGAAGACTGAGATTGATCTGTTATGGAGAGTCAAATCCAATCGGCCCCTCAGAAGAGATATCGACCAAATATGACACTTGAAAAGATGTATACTTCTATGGCAACATCATCACACCAATTGGTGGCATTTGATTAGGTTAAGAATCCTCCTAAAGCTCAGAGGTAGAGTTGTATATCCAACAGATATTTCCTGTGAGCCTGGAGGATACTGGAGCAGACTGAAACATTGGCGAGAGGAGTAGTGAGAGGAGTAGTGATCGTCCGGAAGGCTTCTGGTGGGAGTCCTAATGGCCACTGAGCTACACTGAGACCTGTGGCTCTGGTAACACGGACAACGATACGCCTTTTATTGTTGCACAGAGAAGCACTCTCTCCTCTAGTCTACTCTTTCATTTGAGTGGGTGTGTTGTATCTGTTTTTGCAGTTTGTTGGTGAGCCAGGGGAGCGGAGTTAGAATTTACAGCTTTGGGATTACCTTGCAGGATACTTTTTATAAAATGAATCATCACTGTTATAGTTAAGCCACAATTGATTATTTCCTGTCTGTTTGGTAGGCAAAGCCATTTAGGATGTAATGTTATCATTGAAAACAAAACTCTTGCTGCTGCTTTTTATGACTTAACCTCTTCTACAAAATATTGCTCTTAGCGTTCCTGTGTGATTTACTTGTATTTTGACTGACTTGATGGACATCCAGTCACACAGGATTGTAAAAGACAAGAATAGAACTAGTGTTCTGGAAACAAGACTTACAGTACAGTATTGTAAATCACTTCAATGGCCTGAAATGGCTAAACTTAGGCCTACAGTAAGCTGTAGCCCTCTCCTGCAGTCAATGACAAAACCGTTTCCTTATATTTCAGGCTTCTGTGATGTATATAAAGTGTAATATTAGCATGCAAACGCCAAATGGAATACATTTTAACATGGTACAGGTGTTTATTTTTTTAAGCCCATAACAATCTGTGTGAGGTGTGTACTTTATTTAAGAGTACCAAGAAACCCTCTGAGTGACCCTGATTTAGCCCACTGCAGTAAAAGGTTAAGAAGCCTAGCTACTCCCTCTCTGTGTTGAAGAGGGTCTACCAGGGTCACCTAGTGGTTACCCTGACCACACTACATACTACTCTGTCTCAAGGGTGGCAGGTAGTCTAGTGGTTACCCTGACCACACTACATACTACTCTGTCTCAAGGGCGGCAGGTAGCCTAGTGGTTACCCTGACCACACTACATACTACTCTGTCTCAAGGGCGGCAGGTAGTCTAGTGGTTACCCTGACCACACTACATACTACTCTGTCTCAAGGGTGGCAGGTAGCCTAGTGGTTACCCTGACCACACTACATACTACTCTGTCTCAAGGGCGGCAGGTAGCCTAGTGGTTACCCTGACCACACTACATACTACTCTGTCTCAAGGGCGGCAGGTAGCCTAGTGGTTACCCTGACCACACTACATACTACTCTGTCTCAAGGGCGGCAGGTAGCCTAGTGGTTAGAGCTTGTAATCAAAAGGTTGCAAGATTGAATCCCCAAGCTGACAAGGTAAAACTCTGTCGTCCTCCCCCTGAACAAGGCAGTTAACCCACTATTCCTAGGCCGTCATTGAAAATAAGAATTCGTTCTTAACTGACTTATTTAACTCACCTAGTTAAATAAACATGCCTTTAACTGAGTAAATACGGGTCCTTTTACAGTAATAAAGGCAGTTTTGACAACATGCCGGTTGGTTTTATGCCTGTTCACTAACTACCTTTCCTCAGGAGAACCATACATACCATCCTCTCCTTCCTTCCTGCCTCCATTAGTTCCCCAACAACCACAGGGGACTGAAAGCCCTGGTGGTCCGCGAGGAAGATGAAAATATCTGTGTGGTTAAGCTCGGCCATTTCCCGTCCAAATGATCTCCAAGACACATCAATCATGGGCCTCTCAAGGCAAAATGGCTGAAGTGGAGCATTCTAGCCTGAGCCACACAGCTAGCTAGTACACACACACACACACACACACACACACACACACACACACACACACACACACACACACACACACACACACACACACACACACACACACACACACACACACACACACACACACACACACTATTCTATTTCATATGTTTATTTATTTTTGTCAGTCTAGGATCTAGGTTGAATTATACGTTCCTAAAGGATGGTGTCATCATCTATCACACTGTAAAAATATATACGCTGAGTAATCCATGTAAAGTTGACATTACATCATAGAGGCTGTGTCACAGAATATAGCCCTGTCACTGTGAAATAAAGTCATATGGATATAAAATCACGGTGTTAGAAGTTGCAGCTGACATTTTCCTTTGCAATCCTTGGTTTTCTCTTAAATGGTCTAATTTGATAGATGCAGGGATTGCATTAACCCAACTGGATTGGAGTGGATCAGTGTGAGTCATTGCATTGGCTTCCTTTATGACAACTACTCCATCATATGATTCCATGTCACATAAAGTCAGTTACGGAGTTGAAGGGCCCTACCCCTTCTCCTCTCCTCTCCCTCCTTCCATACCACATCATCTCCTCTGGACCTGCCTGGTCTAGCAGCAGATGTGCTGTAATGCAATAACAGAAAGATGCCAATCAGACACCCCAGGTGTGAATCTCTCTCTCTCTCTCTCTCTCTCTC